>NC_061850.1:22916519-22921519 GCF_019202785.1 Penaeus chinensis | reverse complement strand
TGTTTCCTCCTTCAGGCTAGTACTTTCCAGCTATTTATGGGTGCTTTCTTATCCACGTCTGTTTTGTTGACTCTCATGATATCGCCCATGCATTGGCTCCACCTCTCTCTTTTCCTTTGTAATTTTCATGATTCTTCTCTTCGCGTATTGATTTGCTCGTCTATCAGATTTTGTAGCTGATAAATATTCCTGTGTTTCAACATGCATTTGAATTTCTCTCAAAGGTCTAAGTTCTTCCTTCAGGACTTAGGATAGTTTCTTTGTTCTTTATGGTGGTAAACTTTCTCTCAGATGCATATTGTTGTTATTATTATTATCATTATCATTATCATTATTATTAGTATTATTAGTATTATCATCATTATTATCATTATCATTATTAATTATCATTTTTTAATATTATTATTATCATCATCATCATTATCATTATCATCATCATCATCATCATTATCATTATCATCATCATCATCATCTTCATCATTATTATCATTATTATTATTATCAATATTGTTATTATTATCAAAATTATCATTATCATCGTCATTATCACTATTATCTTTATTATCATTGTTATTTCTGTTATTATTATAATCTTTATCATTATTTCTATTATTATTGTTATCATTATCTTTTATCATTATTAATGTTATCATCTTTTTTTTATTTTACTATCTCACTTTATGAAATATATACGAGCCTAGTCCACTGAATACACACATACACCCACACACACACACACTTACACACACACATGAAAATGATTATCACTATCATTCTTGATAATATCAGCTTTACTATTACCACTGTTGTTTTCAATGATATCCTAATGCCAATAATAATAACAATAACTATGATAATGATAACAACATCAGTGATAATGATAATAAAAATAGTAACAGTCATAGCAACGATAATAATAGTAAGAGTAATTAACAGTAATAAATATCATTATCATAATAATAATGATGATAATGATGATGATAATAATAACAATAACAATAATAATGATAATATTAATTAAAATGACAATAACAACAATAATAATAACAGTAATGATAAAAATAACAGATAATGAAATAACAATAATAACAAAAAATATGATAATGTTAATATAAATAACTAAACATTAAGAAACCAGACATAATATTTGATGAAAACTGCAAAACTGCGTGTGATAGGCTTGGAAACATGCCTTTCACACGATTCGTACTGTGTTCACTAGCTCTGTTTTAACCTCGTCGTCATTCCCAGCATTTGTTTTAGGATGTTTAGGCTTTCTGTATTT
This sequence comes from Penaeus chinensis, assembly GCF_019202785.1. NCBI lineage: Eukaryota > Metazoa > Arthropoda > Malacostraca > Decapoda > Penaeidae > Penaeus > Penaeus chinensis. The sequence goes on along the minus strand of NC_061850.1, from coordinate 22,920,234 downwards.
TATCCCGTGCATACAGGTCCTGTGATGGAAGGACAATGAAGAGGTTTGGGTTTGTTATGTATTAGGGTCGAGGCTGATGGCAATTTTTTTTTTTTTTTGTCTTTTTTTGCGTGTGATCATCGTTCTTGTTTTTGGATAAAGGCTATATAAAGGAGAGAAGGAGAGGCAGATGGGACAGATTTGTATTGTGGGAAATTTTTCACTTGTTAAAAAATATACATATATTATTTATCTTTCTCGTATGTAAGTTTGTATGTGTGTGTGTGTGTGTGTGTGTGTGTGTGTGTGTGTGTGTGTGTGAATGTGAGTGTGTGTGTGTGTATGTCTATACAAAGGGGTAGGACAACTTCACTACATAGGAAGGGACTTGGCGACGGCAAAGTAAGAGCTTATCTTCCAAACTTTCGTCTCAAAGAATTAATCAGAACGCTCGACAGTGGGGGGGGGGGGGGATGTGGGAGAGCGTTTGATTGCGAGTCTATATATATTATATCTATTATCTATCTATCTGTCTATCTATCTACCTTTCTATCTATCTATCTACATATGTGTGTGTGTGTATATGTATATATATATATATATATATATATATATATATATATATATATATATATAATGCGTGTGCTTGTCTAAGAACATACATAACCTTTAGCATAGAAGTTGAGAGCAAAAAAATATTTACTAAAGGGAAAATGTAGAAAGAATGGACTGAAAGCCCACTGGCGCCAACACCCAAAGCCAACGGCGACATGCAAGACTGCATCACAGAGGTATCAAGTGATTTGAATGATTGCATAACTATTAAGATTAAGAAAGCAGACAGAAATCGAGGATAATAAATGGAAATAATGAAAGAATAACTACAGAAATTACGTTTGATATAGAATAGTTCATCAGAAAGTCTAGATTATGTATGGTGCTCACAAGACCTGCAATAACAGAGAAGTCGGAGGAAAATGCGATTCCAATGCCCTGAGTTGCGGAAATATATTTATTATAATGCGTAATCTCAGCAATTGAGAACCTGGCAACTCATCCCGGTATTGCCACCTCTTGTATTTCATTTTCTTTATTCTAATCAGGTGACTCTTATTTCTTAAGTCTATTCATATTTGGTATTTTTAAATCTCATGTACATAATTAATATTACTTTACGTTACTTGGCGAATCATAGTGCTCCATAGTGTGAGATGAGTTGCCATATTTACCTTTAGTTCCGGAGTTACAGATACATGTATAGTTATAATACCATCGTTAAAATGATATTATAAGTTATAAAAGTTTTCAGGTAAGAGATCAGGATACTTTTTTTTCCAAGTAACAATGCAGATTTACAAGATACATTTATCGTCGAACTGTACACTCACCGATACCAAAATCATCCTGTTACCAATCAGTAATTTTTATTTATTTATTTGTTATATAAAGGGAGTCATTTTAGAATTATCGGTATTATCAATAATCAGCATATCAAAAAGACCGCTATCTTCTGGTGACTCGAAGTTTCAGTAAATTAATAACACGACTTTTGAAGATATTTTCCACGAGAGAGAAGTTTCAAAAGTGAGTTATTGACTTCGCTGCCGTATTTACAAATATATTCATAAACATATATATTAAGTTTTGACAGATTAGCTAAAGCAAAATTTTTGTTTAAAAATAATTGGAGAGTCTGTAGGTGAAAAAATGGTAGAAATTTATAACGAAACATTTCCAGTAATTTTTACATGAAGACAAGGAGGATAAACTTCATTCGATAGATGTATGTATATATATATATAAAACAATAATAGTTATAAATAAAAGTCTCATTAAAATCACAAGTTCTAGATTTAGAACAAAGGTGGACGAAGATTTCTTTACTGTACATAATATTACGGATTTTATACAGACTGTACTGAAATTTAATAATCAAGAAAAATAAATTCTTTTTATCCACTTCCTCATTTTCCTCATTTATTTCTACCAATATATGTTCAGTATGATATATATATATATATATATATATAATAATTGTGTGTGTGTGTGTGTGTGTGTGTGTGTGTGTGTGTGTGTGTGTGTGTGTGTGTGTGTGAGAGAGAGAGAGAGAGAGAGAGAGAGAGAGAGAGAGAGAGAGAGAGAGAGGGAGAGAGAAAGAGAGAGAGAGCAGGGAGGGAGAGAGGACGGGAGGAGGAAGAAAAATCTTTTTAGGATCTTGTTTGTGTTTGAGTGAAGAATTCGAAGCAAGAAAAGGCACAAAATAATTGAATAATCCATTGCTACGTCTATTAACCAAGTGCCATATGGAACATTATGTAATCATTCTTACATACAATAAGTCATTATTTTCAGAAAAAATAAATCTTATGATATAAAACTGTACTTGAAAGTGGAAAAACGTGCGGCCATGTTAAACATCCTCCCATAATATTGACGTGAAACAGTAGAAAATTAGGACCGAATGTGACGTCATTGAAACCCGACAAATATTATCGTGAACGTGTTTGTGAACTTTCTTCCAAAATACCTCAATTCGTGGCAGTGTCAGCAATTAGATGTCCTACATTTCTGTGATTGCAGATAAAAAGAGAATCGGTATATTTTGCTCAAATCAAAATCAAAACACTTTTATATTAGTTATCCCTTAAAAGAAAATACGTTTTCTGTAATCTAACTCCGCAAATAATATCCGTTCATATCACACAAACGCTATAAATTTTAACATATAAGTTTTTTAAAACAATTTTGGAAACATTCGAAGTTGTCACGCAAAAAAAAAAAAAAGATAATGATAATATTAATATAATGATAATACTACTAATAATAAATCAGCGCAAAACTTGAAGAAAAAAGTTAAATATTGTAGAGAAGTTACTTATTCAAGTAAAAATAATGGTGATATTTATTCTCTCGTTCTGATCATGCTTTGTTCTCGTTTTTGCGAGGTCCGACCCAATGAATATTTATAAATACAGACATGCATATTCACGTACTTATTACAGGTGACTTTGATACATATTCATTATACGGACATGCATATATACACATAAATTCACATCTGTTTATCTGTCTCACAAATTAGCATTTATCTATCTATCTATAATGGAAGTTCATTGGGTCGGGCCTCGCACAGTTTAAACAAACCGGCCGTATTTATGTATCAAAGTCAGCAATAATAAATACGGGGTGGAATAGGTAACCAAGTTATGATTATGACATTATATTAAAATGTATACCTGTAGATTATATAAGGATAATATAATTTACTTACTGTGATACCCGGTACATCACGGAGAACTTGTTATATGGGACAATTGAAAATATGTTTTTGAGTCCCTATGACACCCTGAATTAAACATTTATGTCGTTGTATGTTCATAGATCTGGGACGGTGATAGTAAGAACAATATATATATATATATATATATTGTTGTTGTTGTCGTTGTTTACAGAACAGGCTATAGATATAAATAATACCAATTTGGGTACGATTGAACATATGGAAGTAAGCAGGATAAATTTCTGACTATGAAGGCAGTGAGAATCTATAAAGCCTGACATAAACAATAGTGAATATTAATATATACTTATAACATCAATCGAAATGCTTGACGAGTGTAGTTCTCGTGAACCAGAGCGGAGTCTGGATAGCGAAAAAAGGGATCATTTAACGTTTGATTTTATGAGGAAGCATTTTTAACCCTTTTCTTATCACGGACATCATTTGATCTCTACC
>NC_061850.1:22874019-22911519 GCF_019202785.1 Penaeus chinensis | reverse complement strand
GTGGCATCGTTCTATTTCTAAATGTGCGAAACAGTTCACTTTTGTCAATGCTCTTTCATTCATTCCATTTTAGATGATTGTATTGCATGTAGCGTTATATTTTTCCTTTATTGAAAAACTAGGAATTAGTTTTTTTTTTTTTTTCTTTTCTTTTTTGCATAGTCAGGGACACTTCTTCCCTTCAAAGGCTTTTGTTTGTGTTTACAATCAGGTCGAAGTAAGTTTTACCAATATATCATGGTTCTGGATGAAAATTCACATGCTTAGAGTGGAGGCACTGACGATAATGATATATTTCAATTACAAACAGGCAAAGAGATTGATTACAGGTTGATAAGAACTATTGAGAACTGGTCTACACGACTTCGCAGCGGCCAGACACACTAACATGATTTCGCAGTCATTGTAGTTCGATCAAATGGTATTCATCGTTACTGAATATACATCTTATATTTCTCCACTGAATAATGGAATAAAACAGGCAATTCTATAAAGAGAGAAGAATTTAGCAACATCAAAGTATTAAAAGATATACGAGCTGAACATTCCATAACTGGCAGGATCGTAATAATTTAATGAAACTGTAGGGGGAATCTGTACGAAGCATTATGCGAGAGAGAGAAACAGAAAGAAAACTGAAAATAAAACGGGGGATACTGAAGAGAATCGCACAGCGACAGAGCAGTGTTGTATTATTACCACACATCAGATGCTTGACGTGTGATACTTTTGTTATTAAGCAAGCTAGGTATATTTATTTCATTATATACATAATTATAATTCAGCTTATAAAGGATAAAGAACAACATTTTTTTTTTGTTCTTAGTGCCCCGATTTCCAAAGTATTTTAAGAATAATTGTAAAATACATTTTGGTAATGAATGTTGAGTCATCTGTCAGTGAATGCAAACCAGGCAGGTGTTCGTCCCTGGCCTCGCACTCCCTTCGTGAGATCCAGCAATGAATGCCAAAAACATCGTTACTAACATTCAGAAAATACTTAGTAAACAGAGCTATTGCAACTATAGTCTAAGCATAACTGTCAAGAATAAATCTATGCAAGAATATACTACAGTATTAAGTTAGAATAATGCTATTAAGGCAGCATTGTGTTCGAATCCTTGCCACTCCACCTCCTTAGGTATGGCACTCTCTAGTCAAGGATCAGAACACGGCCAACATAAGGTCACTTCTCTACAAATCTACAGTCCAGCCCAAGTTAGGTCATAATTCATCATAAGAAAAATTAAAAGCAACAAAAAATACAAAAAAGTAGAATACAGTGAATTGGAAGAAAAATAAACCCATTTATCTTCTTATTTTTTTTACACCCTGTATAGATAGATAGGCTAGGAATCTGTCCCAAAGTTCTGATTTCCATACAAAAGAAAACATGGGTTGCCTAACGTGATGCAAAATCGGCGCTGGGGTTTCTGCACACAGTGGGTATCTATATATGGGTTTTTGTGGTGAGTGTGGGTCTCTGCCGGCCCACGTCTTTAATAACATATATATTTATATATAAATAATTGTGCAAACGAGCTCAAGCACCATCTTGAATTGTGGATTTCAAAATGACGGAACTCACTGAGGGTGGATGTGAACGAATGTCATTGTCATATTGATATCACTCAATTTATTTCTTCGTTTTCATGTTTTGCATGAAGATTCTTTTGAACACCCTCGTGAAATAAATAATCAATATTTTGTTTATGCATTCACAGAGCTATTGTTAGAGATAGAAAAAAATATCAGTTAAACAAAGTCGAAATAATGGCAGTGACAACCATTCCAGGGAATTCCAGCAGTATTTAAGGCAACACGGTTACTTCCTGCTTAATAATAAATCCACAATGTTGATATTTCTTTGCCTCCTTTCTGATTTTCCCCGTGAGTTGCGTGTTTGGTCTTAATCTTGTTCCAAAACTGACAACAGGATGAAACACTGGAATTTAGTTCTTTTTCTTTATACTTTACACTGTACATTGGATCGTCCATCCATGTGCCTAGGAAAAGCTCTTACAAAACGTTGTTTCTGGGGATCACTCGTATTCCAAGGACTTCAAGTATAGCGTATTAACTTTGCTGTCCTAGAATTTCACATCACCAAAATATACGTCTTATATTGCATGAATCTAAAGAGAAGGAAACCAAACACTTTTCTATCTAGTTACCGTGATAACGTCATGATATATAAAACAACATTGATGTAGGACGATTCGGATATCTTTAAGTTTTTTTTTTAAACTTATCTCTCCTAAGAATACTAAACAGAGAAGAGGGGAAAAGTCCATAGGTCGAAGGCATGCACATTAGAAGTGTGAAACATCACCAATTTTTCCCCATTTGTAATTAGTTTATTACTATTTTAGTGTACTTTAGATTCACAAGTGATGTTTCAAGTCTCAGGCAACATGAATGAAAAATTTAGGCACTTGATTTCAGTGTCGCCCGAGCAAACATCGTTAAGTACTCGTAAACAAAGTAAATATTATAAACCAGTGAACCCACAAAATAATAAAAAAAGATCTTCATTTCCAGAAAACAAACAATATGAACACGAGATATGGTTGTGTCGTTTGGAAATAAATGTTTCGAAGAGAGGAGTTGATCCAGGACGCAGGCAGCTCCGAAGCACGTTTACATCAGCTTCTGCTTGGCGCACTCCGGACAGAGGATGTCGGCGCCGTCTGTGATGAAGCCCTTGCCCACCAGGGACCCTTTGCACACGGCGCAGATGAAACAGTCGTTGTGCCAGTGCCTATCCTCGAAGGAGATGAAGCGGGTGCCACCAATGCCTGCAATTAGAAGGTTTATTTTAGTCTTTCGGTTTAATTGTTTGTTTGTTTGTGTGTTTTTTGGGGGGGCGGTTGTTGTTTTTTTCTTAATTCTTAAGCTTGGTGTTCTTGATTTTACTTTTGTTCAAAAATATCTCAAGTAAAAAAAGAATCGAATCACGTTACTAGAGAAGACAACAGACGATTAAAATAAAAAAAAAACACGAATAAGACTTCGCTCCGGAGCAGTGACTCCACGCTCACTCCGAACTCCCGAAGCCGCGAGCTGACCTGTGATGGGCTTGGTGCAGGCGGTGCAGCGCTTGGCGAAGAGCTCCCCGAAGCAGTCCGCGCAGTAGGGCTTGTCATCCCTGGAGGTGAAGCGCTGGCCGGCCAGGGAGGTGCTGCAGTTGGTGCAGGTGAAGCACTCCCGATGCCAGGGCTCGTTCTTGTAAGTCACACCGCCGGAGGTGATGATCTGCCGGGGAGAAGGTGGGTCAGGGATGCCGGCAGAGCTTGGGGTCCAAACACACAGGATTTGCCCAAAATAAATGTACTTTTGTTGTCACTGCTGGTGGTGCAATTCCTTATATTGTTAATGTAATTGACGACAATTAAGAAAGTACATTGTACGTGGTCCTGCTACTAGTAAATTATATAATTATATCTTCTTCGAAAGGGATCGTTGTAGTGTCCGGATCAAATAAAATAAAAATATCCATCGGATACGCTAGTTTAAATTGATACATGAACAGAAATTAATCATAGATTGTTGTCTTGCATTACCTTGTTGCACTTGACGCATCGAGTGGCGAACTTGTCCTCGTAGCAGGCGGCGCAGTAGATCTCCTGGTCCCTGGGGATGAAGCTCTTGGTCCCGATGGGCGTCTTGCACACGCAGCAGCAGAAGCATTTCTCGTGCCACTGCCGGGCCTTGTATTCCATCTTCTTGTTGCCTGAAAAGGAGAGAAAAGACTCGTTGATATCGGGTGCTACGTGAGCCTGTCGGGCGGAGGGGTGTGGGTATGTGCGTTAGAGTATGGGGTGGGGTTTTAGAGATTATTATTACTTAGAGGGGAAGAGGGAGTAAAACATTTGTGGTATATATGAAAGTAAACGTTTATGATTTATAGAAAAAAAAAAAAAAAACACACACACATATGTATACACATATAAGTACATATAGAAGAAAGTGAACGTTTATGATATATGTGAAGGAATAAACACGGATGATATATGGAAGGAATTCAACATTTATCATAACAGATACGATAAAGAAAGTAAACAATGGTAAAAAAGAAGAAATTTTTAAAATGTTTTGTCAAGGGATATGATTTTATGCACAACTTTTCCATAAAAGTGAAACTCGTGAAACTTAACACCTGCATCCATAGACATTACACTCCATCCTATAAGCAATGGTAGGATTATGCATATAAGGATAAAACAGAAATCCATTTTTCAAATAATGTAGGCCATCTTGCTACGCGTGAGAGGGAGAAAATGTAAATTATATATGAGACGGAGAGACACGGGAAGTCTGGAAGGGACGAGAGTAATAATGTTGAGTGGAATAGCAGAGTACTTTCCCGCATTCACACGCACACGCACACGCACACACACATACACACACAAGAAGAAGGAAAAACGAAAGAAAAACAAGACGAAGAAATGGAAGAAGAAGAAGACGAAAAACAGCATCAGAATAATTGACTGTACACAAAACACGCTCAAATATCAGAAGACATTAAGCTATTACAACAAAACCTTCTCGTGGGGGGCGAAATAACGAAATGCTGATCACTTTACCTCAACACAGAGTATAGTGAGTAAGTAAGTAAGTAAGTAAGTAAGTAAGTAAGTAGGTCGACGAGAACGGCATCTACGCGGGTGTAGAATTTCCCAGCGACCTCCGAATATAATAGTGGAAGGAAACACAAACAACCGCCTTTAAAAGCGAGAGAAAGAAGAGAAACAAAAGGAGAAAAAGCGGACAAACAAAGAGACAAAAGAGCGAGTCAACAGGAACACCGAGGAACCGAGGAAGAGGAGGAATCTTGGAAGAGAGCGCGCAGGAAGGCGTCGGGACACGCTAAGGAACGGATTAATAATGCACAAGCTCTTTCTCTCTCTCTCTCTCTCTCGTTCCTCCTCCCTCCCTCCCTTCTTCCCTCCCTCCCTTCTTCTCTCCCTCCCTCCTCCCTCCCTTCTTCCCTCCCTCCCTCCCTTCCTCCCACAAGACGCCCTGGCCGACTCGCTCACTCGCCCGCCGTCTCTCGCTCCATGCAAGGACAATTTTCCTCCTTTTCCTCATTCTCTCCGGTAAACATCGCCTCACACATCTACGCAAATGGCGGAAAAGGTCACAGGTCGTGGAAGGAAGGAGAGAGGAGGGAGGGAGGGGGGGAGGGAGGGAGAGATGAGGAAGAGATGAGGAAGAGAGGAAGAGAGAGAGGAGGGAGAGATGAGAGGGAAGGAGAGAAGGGGGGTGGAGGGAAAGATAACGACACGAGAGAGAGAGAGAGAGAGAGAGAGAGAGAGAGAGAGAGAGAGAGAGAGAGAGAGAGAGAGAGAGAGAGAGAGAGAGAGAGAGAGAGAGAGAGAGAAAGAGAGAGAGAGAGAGAGAGAGAGAGGGGTGGGGGGAGTGGGAGAGTGGGAGAGAGGGAGAGAGGGAGAGAGGAGAGAGAGAGAGAGGGAGAGAGGGAGAGAGGAGAGAGAGAGAGAGAGAGAGAGAGAGAGAGAGAGAGAGAGAGAGAGAGAGAGAGAGAGAGAGAGAGAGAGAGAGAGAGAGAGAGAGAGAGAAGAGAGAGAGGGAGAGAGAAGAAAGAGAAGATAGAGAAGAAAGATAGAGAAGAAAGATTGAGAAGAGGGAGAGACGTGAAAGAGAAAAGAGAAGAGAGGAAAGAGATTACTAGAACAGAGAGAAATAACATAGGAGAGAAAAGAGAAGAGAAAAGAGAGAAGAGAGATTGACAGAAAGATCAATTTAAAAGAACGGGATGAAATAAAAAGACAACACAAAACAAATAAAAATAGCAGGAAAAACGCAAGTGGAAAACACACACACACACACACACACACACACACACACACACACACACACACACACACACACACACACACACACACACACCCGAGACGCACCCCCCCCCCTCCCCCCTCCCCCCCAACGTCCCACCCCTTCCCCTCCCCACTCAAGCGAATGGAATATCCAACAAACAGTGTATCAGAAAGGGATACAAAGAATAGACAAAAAAATTGACAAGGGGATTCAAAGCGAAATGTCCACAGCGTTCCCAGTCCTCTCGGCGAGTGCATATTAATACGAGTTGCTGTCAGTAAATCCTAAAAGCCTTTGCAATCAGTCAAGTGGCGAATGTTCCATTTAGGGATCAACTTTATTATCAGGCAGTGAGTGCAGGAGGGGAAGTGGAGTTAAGGGGAAATGTGAAAGATTTAGATCTGTCTATTTATCTAATTACTTTTATGTACAGGTCGTGAATAGAGGAGGGGAAATTTCGTCAGGTAAAGTTGATAGATTCCATCTCTTTGTCTATCTATATATCAGTCTATAAATTTTCTTTTTCTTTTTGCAGGGAGAGCAAGAATGAAATCTTGTCGGGAGAAATATTAAAAAAGAAATAAACAAGCAAACATAATATCTATTTATCTATCTATCTATCGACCTTTCCTTTCTTTTATGCTTTATTTAGGTCACGATAGGCCGGGATGGATTACGTTTTCATTTAACCACAAGATCGAGGGCGAGGTAGGCCTACTGTGGTCAGCTGGGATTTTCGCTGGGGGGCAGGGGAGTGTACGGGGGGGGGGGGGGGGTAAGGTGAGGGGGGCGGGGGGGGGGGGAGGAAAAAAGTAGGCCAGGCTGGGAAATATCTTTTCCGGCTCAGAAATATGATTTTCGTTACAGCTGGAGGTTATTGGGGCGAGAGAATGAGAGAGAAAGGGAGTTTAGAGATAAAGCAAGAAAGAGACGAGAAAGGGGAGAAAGAAGGCAAAGAAAGAAATTAAGTTTGAGGTGATCGGATAAAAAAAGTAAAAAAAGGAGTATTAGAAAGAAAATTATATAAATAAAACAAGGTAACTGAGACAGAAGGAAAGATATATTATAATCACAAAAAAATAAAAATAAAATAAAAACATTCAACAATGAAACAAAATAAATGATAAAATGAACAAACAACGCTAATCACCTTCGGCCTTTGACCTAACTGCGGGTCGGTCGCTCACAATGACCTAGATCAAACCGGACGAGTTTGTTATGTAAAAAACGACATAAAAAACGTCAACGAAAATTTCGAAAAGAGAGGCAGCAACCGTAATTGAAATCTGAAACAATAATCTATAATATTGTTGCTAATGGTACACGTAAGAGCGTCCCTGAACATAATGGGTTGAAAAATTGATACATGTTGCTGCCTCCCACCCTCCCTCCCTCCCTCCCTTCCTTCCTTCCTCCCTCCCTTTCTTCCTCCCTCCCTCCCTTCCTCCCTCCCTCCCTCCTCTCATACCTACTTAGCCCTCCCCCCTCGTCTTACCATCCTTGAAAATCTTGGCCTTCCTCTTCCTCTTTTCCCTCTAATCCTCCTCCTATAACCCCTCCCCTCCTCCTTTTTCCCTTTTCCTCCTCTTTTCTATCTCCTCTTCCCCCTCTCCTCCAATTTCCCATCTCCTCCTCTTCCTCTTTCCCCTCTCCTCCTCCTCCTTCTCTTTTCCATCTCCTCTTTCCCCTTCTCTTCCTCTTCCTCTTTCCCCTCTCCCCTCTCCTCCTCCCCTCCCCATGTGTCGTGAACTAAACCGCTTAGGATTAATTGAGAGAGAAAGAGAGCGCGCGCCTCCCTTCCCTCTCCGGAACTACTGGTTCCCTTTAAGCGTAATTGGCTCTGGTCATTAGGGTGGAAAATGCCTATTTATATCCCATCCTTTTCGACTATCGGGGATTCGTCTTGAAGAAACATTCTCGCATAAATAAGAGAAAGAATGCCGCGCAATGCCTTCGCGGATAACTTTTATGATAAGTATTCCCAATGTAAATGGAGGAAGAAAGAAAAAAAGAAAACGAGAGAGGACGGAAAGAACTTTTACTCCATTTCCTCGTCTCCGCGTTCGCTGAAGCTGAAATGACGAACTGGAAGGAAGGCAGAATAACTGGAAAGCATGCGAGGGGAAGAGACGAGGGAATATAGGAAATGGCATATAGGAATTTAGAAATGGAAACGGGAACCAGCGTATAGATTGTGAAATAATAGCGAATGGGATATGGAAAACTAAAGCTAGGAAATATAAACAGAAAATGGGAAATGGAAAACAAAATAGGGAAGACAGAAAATGGGAAATGGAAAACAAAATAGGGAAGACAGAAAATGGGAAATGGAAAACAAAATAGGGAAGACAGAAAATGGGAAATGGAAAATGGATAGAAATGCGCAGACAGGGGGAACTAGAGACGCGAACGAACGAGGTGATTAGGCCGGGAAACGGAAAACAGAATATGAAAGACAGAAAATGGGAAATGGAAAACAGAATATGAAAGACAGAAAATGGGAAATAGAAAATGGATAGAAATGCGCAGACAGGGGGAACTAGAGACGCGAACGAACGAGGTGATTAGGCCGGGAACAAAACAATTTAATCAAGTCGTTAAGTCTGGGACAAAGAGTATGTCTCTATATTGCTTTAAAGAGCAGGGAGGATGAGTCCTGGCCATGAACAATGGGCTGATACAGCGGGAACTGGAGAGGACAAGATTTTGAAAAGAGAGAAAAGGGAAGAGAGACACGTAGATAGACATATAGACAGATTGATCGAGAGACAGTAGGAAGGAGAGACTGGGAGAAATTGAGCGTAAGAAACCCTGGGAACGATCAGAAACGAGGAAGAGAGGCAGAGAGGAGGATGAGGATGGAGGAGGAGAGTGCTCCGTGTCGAGATCGTCGTAAACAGCGTCAGCGAACACGACCCAAGGCTGGATCCATGCAGGCGAAGGCGCTGATCGCCGAATGGGTTGATGGTTGCACCCACCCACCCTCCCTCCCTCCCTTGCTCTCCTTCTCTCTCTCTCCTCTCCCCTCTCCCCTCTCCCTCTCTCCCTCCCTCCCTCCCTCCCCCTCTCTCTCTCCCACTCCGCTTTCCTGCAGGCGCTCTTACCCACCCACCCTCCCTTCCTCCCTCCCTCCCTCGCACTCACTCACTCTCTCTCTCTCTCTCTCTCTCTCTCTCTCTCTCTCTCTCTCTCTCTCTCTCTCTCTCTCTCTCTCTCTCACTCTCTCTCTCTCTCTCTCTCTCTCATGATTTAGCCATAACGCAGAGATCGCTCATCCAAAGGCTTTCCTGAGGATCAACAAGTGACCATATTCCGCCCGTTTCATCTTGCCTCCACATGGGAGAGGAAAAGGGAAAGGAGAGGCGATATGGTGAGGGGAAAGGGGAGGGAAAGGACAAGGGGAAAGGGGAGGAAGAGAAGCGGCAGGAGGGAAAGGAGAGGAAGAGGAGAAGGGGCTTGAGGGAAAGGGGAGGAAGAGGAGAAGGGGCAGGAGGGAAAGGGGAGGAAGAAGGATAGGGGGAAGAGACAAAAAAGAGGAAGAGGGGCGGGGATAAGGAAAAAGGCGAGGAAGAGCAGAAAAGAAGAAAGAGGGGAAGGGGAAGAAGAGGGATAGGAGAAAGGGACAAAAAGAGGAAGAGGGGAAGGGACAAGGGAAAAGGCGAGGAAGAGCAGAAAAGAAGGAAGAGGGGAAGGGGAGGATGAGGAAAAGGAACAAGGAGAAAATGGAGGAAAAGAATATGAAAGGAAGTGAAAAAAAGAAAGTGGAAAGAGATAAAGGAAAATGGAGAAGGGTAAAGGAGCAAAGGTAAAGAGAAAAAGAGGAATAGGGAAAAGAAAGAGACACAGGAAGACGCAAGAGGAAAGGGTAGAGAAGGGGAAGACAAACGGATGAGAGAAAGGAAGGTAGAAGGGAAAAAGAGGGGAAAAGGAAGAGAGGAGGAAGGCAAAATGGGAAAAAAAGAGTGAAAAGGATCCGTTGAGGGGAAAAGAGGGATGCGGGGTGGGGTAAAGCAGACCTCATTACTCTTGTCTTTGAGATGGGAGACGAAACTTTTTTTTCTCGTTTTTAGATCAGCCCCGAGCGAGATGCCAGGGGGGGGGGGGGGGAGGCTCAGAGGGGAAAAGAAGGAGGGAATAGGAAATATGAGGGGATGAAGGAGGAAGAAGAGTGAGGGCGGGACGAGGGGAAACACGAAGTGGAGAGGGCATTTTTGCTATCATAGGAGTGACCTTAATGGCACGAAACACTGTGATAACCATAACAAATATGGTAATTCTGCTGCAAAGATTTCCATGACGGTTAGGTGTTGTTGGTTATGCAATAATAGTGGCGGTAAACTGTCACGTAAGAGGATGATTCATGATGCTGGTGGTGAAATTGCAATAACAATACAGGTATGTGATGCAGATCCTGTTGCATAATGTGGTAAACAGAGAGAGAGAGAGAGAGAAAGAGAAAGAGAGAAAAAAAAAGAAAAGAAAGAGAAATAAAGAAAGCGAGAGTGGAAACATCTCAGTAGCTGGGACAGGAACAAGAGCTGCAGAGTGAAGAAGAAGAAGAAATAGAAGAAGAAGAAGAAGAAGAAGAAAAAAAAGACCAACAACAAGACCAAGAACAACAAGGAGAAGAAGACGAAGATGAAGACGAAGAAGAAGAAGAAGAAGAAGAAAAAAAAGACCAACAACAAGGAGAAGAAGATGAAGACGAAGACGAAGAAGAAGAAGAAGAAAGGAAGACGAACAGTAAGAACACGAAGAAGAAAGCGTAACTCCATCGAGGACGACCTCCATCTCGAGAACGACTTACAGGAGCCCGACTTACAGAAGAGATATCGCGGGTCGAAGCCCATCTCGACGGCCTGAGACGTTCCAGCTGAACACCAAGGGGCTTTAGCGCGGTGGGCGTGGCACGGTGCCACCGAGAGGGCCACTGGCGAGGCTTCCCGGATTCGGCCTCGAGTCTTTTACGCGACAGAAATATTTTCCTGCGGCCTTTCACTCGCGTTTATGTCTCGTTGCCGGGGAGGGGGAGGGACAAGGGGCACCATGGCACTCTGCTCTCTCTCCTGGCGCTGTCATGGAGGCCTCCGCGCTGACGAGACGCTCGGTATTGTCCGCCAAACACTGTTCTCTCCTTTTCCTTTGACACTTATTCGTCTATTCCTCGATCATGGAGTTTATAGTTTATTCCTTCGTTCTTTCTACTTTTCCTTATTTTCCCTCCACTATAGTTTTTCTTTCATTTCCCTTATATTTCACTTTTCTTTCCTTTTTTTCTGTTCTAATTTTCCATATTTCTCCTCCACATTATATTGTTGCCTTTCCTTATTTTTTCCCTTTCTTTCTTTCTTTCTTTTCCTTATTTATCTCCCCTCTTCCTTTATTTTCCTTCCCCCGCTCTCACCGCACGAAATATTTCCAGAGCGTCCTCATCGTCTGTTTAAAGGGGAGGAGGGGTGGGGGGAGGGGGAGGGGGGGAGGGTGATACTCAACCCTCTTATTTCACTTTCGATCTGATCACGGGGGGGGTCGGGAGGAGGAGGAGGAGGAGGAGGAGGAGGAGGAGGAGGAGGAGGAGGAGGAGGAGGATTTGGGTGGGGGGAGGAAGACACTCCGGGCTCTTATTTCACTCTCTCGACCTGATCACCGACGGACACTTCGCCATATATCTCGGTGATGCTTAGCTCTTACGAGGAAGAAGATCGAGAGAGCGAGAAAAAAAAGATGTCGTCCTACGTGATATGTGGGGTCGTTTCTGCGCCCTCACGCCCTTCGTTATCTTTTATTCATTATATAAGGCGGATATGGAGACGGCGGAGGATGATATGTGGGTTTTTTATTTCTATTTATGATATCACATTATCATGGCAGTGGTCGTTAATGTTTTGTTTTCTGTTCTGTGGGAATATTAAGACAAAAAAAAAAAGAAGTTAAATCGGAGGCACTACGATAAAAAAAAACGAAAAAAAAAACGAAAAAAAGTCGTTTTCCACCGTGATCGAATCCTATAAATATGACTGCCACCTCCCCCCCCCCCCCTTCAAAGAAAAAGGGGTGGAGGGGGGGTATTCGATCTCGCGGACACTTTCCAATTACTCTAGACAGGAAGGCAGAGAAAAGATGCAATCGACCGGACTAAGGACGAGGAGGAAGAGGAGGAGGAGGAGGAGGAGGAAGAGTGACTCTCGACCCTTCACTCGGTCGCCGATTCTTCGCTTAACTTTGGGTCCCGATTTAGTGGGGTGACGACCGGCAGCTGGGCATGGCATGGCAGTTTCTGTTCTGTTGTGGGGGTCTTTATTCTCCTTTTTTTTTCCCTATCTTTCTTTCTTTACCTGTCTCTGTCTCTCCCTGTCTGTGTCTCGTGTCCCTCCCTCCCTCTACTCTCTCTCCCGAACCATCTCATCCACACTTGCATTATTCCTCATGTCCCCTCTACAATGACTTCCCCTCAACTCTCCTCCTCTCCATCTTCCTCTCGTTTCCCTCTCCTTCCAGTTCTCTCCGAGTCTCCTGGGGGTCCGAATGCACTAATCTCATCTCGCGTTTCCCCTCCAACACCATTTCCTAATTAAAATCTTGGGTTCTCTCGCTATCACAGAAGATGTGCACCAACTCCCATACTCATAGATTTTACATTAGTTCTCCCTGTCAAAGTTTCCCCATTGACCTACATTTGTGTGTGTATATATTTTTTAGTTTCTCTCTGTCCTTCGGTGCTGCGGGATATATATGCCTATATGCGTTTATTCTCTAGCCCCTTATATTCCTTTATCTGTCCGATTGTTTTTCCTCTCTTCCTTTATCGTCTCTATTCCATTCACTGTAATTTTTTTTATCTTTCGCTTTCGATCCATCTCACTCTTTCTCTTTCTTTTTCTTCTATCTCTCTCCCCCTCTCCCTCTCCCCTCCTTCCCCCTCCCCCTCCCTCCCTCCCTCCCTCCCTCCCTCCCTCTCTCTCTCTCCTTTTCTCTCTCCCTTTCCTCCTCCTCTCTCTCTCTCTCTCTCCCTTTCCCTCCCTTTGTTTCCCCTCTAGAGTCAGTGCAGCAGCAGCACCACCAGAACCATCAAGTGACTTTGTGGAAATTTAGGGCAAGTTCGAATAACGGGAGACCCAGGATAGATTGCGTTCATTGCAGGAAGGGTCCGTCTGGCCTGGCTGGTCTGGTCTGTCTGTCAGTCTGTCTAGTCTGTCTGGTCTGATCTTGTCTGTCTATTGTGTCTGCCTGTCTCGCCTGTTGTCTGTTGCCTATCCACCCATTCTCATTATCAGCTTATCTTGCTCTCTGTTCGTCCCCCCGACAGTCCGTCCACTCGGCTATCTTTAAGTCCGTCTTATAATGCGGTGTTTTGTCCAGCAATATTAGAGTGGCGGTCTTAAAGCCTTCTACTTATTCCGTCTGGCGCTGTCTGGAGACGTTTTGGAGCTGTGTCTGTCTGGCTGCTACCCTTCCCTCGCGCTGGTCTGTTATGTTTCCCCCTTTTCCTCCTTCGAATTTGGCACTATTATTGTGGCTCTGTCTGACGCCCTTATCTCGTTTCCTCCTCCGAATCTGGCACTCTCGGTGTAGATCTCTCTGATACCCTTATCTTCCTAGTAACCTAGTTTTTTTCTCTTCTCACCCTTCTCCCTTTCTCTCCCCTTCTCTGTTAGTTTGTCTGTCTGTCTGTCTGTCTGTTTCTCATTTCGTCCTCCACCCCCCTCTCTCTCTCTCTCTCTGTCCTCCGCCCCCCCTCCTCTCTCTCCGTCCTCTGCCCCCCCCCCCTCTCTCTCTCTCTCTCTCTCTCTCTCTCTCTCTCTCTCTCTCTCTCTCTCTCTCTCTCTCTCTCTCTCTCTCTCTCTCTCTCTCCCTCTCTCACTCGTGTCTGGCGATCACGTCTGTGCGTCAATTTTCCTGCTGCCTCTGTTAGAAGACGGCCCTAGATCAGACATGTTCGCCCCCACCCTCCCACCCTTCCCCACTACCCAACACTGCCCTCCCTCTACCACCCTCCCCCACCTACTAGGCTCTCCCTCTCTCTCTCCCTCTCTTTTTCTCTCTCTCTCTCTCGCTCTCTCAGCCTCGCCTCTCTTCGTCGCTCTTCCCTCCAGAGAGATACTTGTGTGCGAGTGAATCTGCTCGAAGGAAGGAGAGTGGAGGGGGGGGGGGGGGGAGACGGATAGGCGGGTGAGGGAGAATAGAATAACGGGGAGAGGGAGCGACTTCGATAGCGTTATTATTTACGTGGATATATTGGAATGTATCGGTTTAGGTATGTAAGGATTTACGAGGGAAAGTAGGAAAGAGGAAAGAGAGAGGGAGATGAAAGAAGAGAGAGAGGGAGGGAGAGAGAGCGAGAGAAGGAGGGAGGGAGGGAGAGGGAGGGGAGAGGAGAGGGAGGAGGGAGGAGAGAGGAGAGGGAGAGGAGAGGGAGAGAGAGGAAAGAGAGAGAGAGAGAGAGAGAGAGAGAGAGAGAGAGAGAGAGAGAGAGAGAGAGAGAGGAGAGAGAGAGAGAGAGAGAGAGAGAGAGAGAGAGAGAGAGAGAGAGAGAGAGAGAGAGAGAGAGAGAGAGAGAGAGAGAGAGAGAGAGAGAGAGAGAGAGAGAGAGAGAGAGAGAGAGAGAGAGAGAGAGAGAGAGAGAGAGAGAGAGAGAGAGAGAGAGAGAAGCCTCTCGTATCACCCCGATAATGGCCGCCCATTCAGTAGCTCAGACACGCACAAGCTCCTGGCGATAACAGTCTAAAAACAAAGGCAGCCACAATGTGATATCTTCGCCGCGGGCGCGTGGTGTCCTCAGCGTAGAGATCTTACGGGAAGATACGGAAATTTGACTCTACAGGTGCCGTCCGACACACACGCACACACGTACACGCACACTCACACGCACATACACGTTCACGCATACACATACACCCATACACGCACACACTCACACATACACACATCCGCAGACACACTTTAGTAAATATATATAAACCATCACGCACAAAATATCTTTCTTTGTTTCTCTCTTTCACAAATACAAACCTAGTTACATAAACACACACACACGAGTCTGTTTCCTCCTCTCCATGACCAACACTAACGTTCTCTCTCCTTTATTCGTTTTCTTCCAGTTTAAAAAAGCTTATATGTTCTCATTTCCGTTAACCTTACTTTAAGCTACTTCCTCTCTCTCTCATTGTCGTACTTCTCTCTCTCTTTCTCTCTCTCTCTCTCTCTCTCTCTCTCTCTCTCTCTCTCTCTCTCTCTCTCTCTCTCTCTCTCTCTCTCTCTCTCTCTCTCTCTCTCTCTCTCTCTCTCTGTTGTTCTTATCACTCTCCCGATTTACGGTTCATTCTCCGTACCTCTCTGTTTTATGTTTTCATATTTAATAACTTCTCTGTATCAGTCTGTCTGTCTGTCTGTCTGTCTACCAATGTATCTCACTGGCTTTCTTTCTCGCTTTATCTTTGTTTCTCTTTAAGGACGTTATCTTTTCTATCGCCCTTCCCTCTTATCTCAAATTGTGTCTTATCGTATAATCTAAGTAAGAGGGTTCTTCAGAAGTTACCCATGCTAAGATAATTACGAAAACATATCTGATTTATTATCATACTTTTGCCTATTACGCGTTCTCCCTCCTTATTCCCTCTCTCTTCTTATTTCTCTTTCGCTCTACCTTCTTTCTTACCCCCTCTCCTCTCTCTTCTCCTCTCCTCTCCTTCCTTTCCCTCTTCCTTATACCGCTCGCTACTCTTATTCCTCAACATCACTAAACTTCAACACGCGCAAAGATTGTGTGGGAAAAGTCTACGGGGAACTACACCGTATTTAATTTCCTGGCGAAAACGGACCTTCCCCAGGCCTTCCACTCACGGCTACTGCAACAACTTCGGCAACAAAAATGGTCTCGCTATTTTTGCATGCACCAGCACCATGCACATACCACACTCAACGCCAGTTATAGTCACTGTCAAAAAGTTATTATTATAGAAATGTTGGGGTTGTTTTTTCTTTCTTTAAATACCACTTCATCATATGACTGATAGCATTCTACAATGCGATAAGTAATCTTCGTTTCTGTTGACGTTTTTTTTCCACATTTCCACTGTATCGTAGTCGATTCCACAAATCACCCGTCAAAATTATATTAACAAAATCCAATGAATATTAACACTACATTCGATTTCCACATCAATAATAAAGAAATAAAATCAACAAACTAACGAATTTCCTAAAACATATCGAGCCAGTGAGCTGTCCCGATCAGCTCTCCTTGGTTGGGAGCGAGACAAGGACCCCAGAGAGCGCCCGGCACCACAACCCGGAGTTAACGGCAGAGCGGCACCTCCCGTACTGTGGGGCCAGCAGCCTCACCTCAGCCCTCTGTGCGTGCGTGCGTCCGGGCGGGCGGGCGGGCGGGCGGGCGTGCGTGCGTCCGTGCGTGTCCTACTGGGGGTGAGATCGCATATGCTTTCTACAACGTGTTGAATACAAATGTAAAGGATGATTTCGTTATGTCAGAAGATCCTAGCTTTGAGATTATTGTTTCAAGGTGTTTGTCTCTTTGTTTGCCTTTCTGTATGTTTGTTTGTCTGTGCTGCATGCACTGGACACTAGACGTTCTCATATACATAAAACACACACACACACGGACATACGAACAAACAGCGTCGCAGGTGTGAGAGGCACGTGCGCGTGGGTTATCAGACGAAAAGAGCTCTATGTGTCGGTGACGGAAGGTTGAGAATCGCCTGAGACATCGATATGAGCTCTAGTTACCAATACTCCTTGACTGACAGGTCGTCCCGCTCGTACCTGCACGTGCTCACGAGTGTCAATATAGTTTCCTACATGTGCTTACAAGTATTTACATCGACGTGTGCGCGCTAAGTTACATCCGCACTCGGGAAAAGCTCGGGTACGATTAATACATCATTATACGAGTGCAACTCTACTATGACGTTATTATACTGTACGTAGATGCAGACAGTCGCATGCACATCAAGTTGAAATCAGTCTCCCGGCCAGTCATTCATTCCCGACTCGCCGCCATGTGGTTTCGGGGCGACACATGATGCACTCACACCCTCCCTCCCCCTCATATCCCCCGTCCACTCATAACACCCCTCCCCCCTCCTCCTCCTCCTCGCCCGCCCTTCTAACGGGGGTGACATGAGGGTCTTCCCTACCTGGATCACCTTACTGGAGGGGTAAACACTCTTGTTTGCCTCATGCGCATGTCCTGTTTACTGTGGCAGAAATACGGGTCACGGTAATGCGCGGATCGCCTTTAAACGCGAGCAATGGGTACAGGCGCTGACTCTCGCAGACACAGACACGCAGACAGGCGGGTAGACTGGCAGACAACACACACGCACATACACCCTCTCTCAACATACACATAAACACTCACACGTACACACGCGGACACACATATACACATACACACACACACACACACACACGTACACACACACACACACACACACACACACACACACACACACACACACAAAAACACACACATACACACACACAGACACAACACACCGCATTAATCAATTCTAAAATTTCCCTCACAGAAAAGAAAACGTAAAGCGACGTTAAAATAATGACAGGGATTTTGAGTAGAAATAATTAGTAGGGGAAGGGTTGGGTGGGATGGAGGGGGAGGGGGGGGGGAAGAATAGGCTCAGGGGAAGGGGAAAGTGAGAGGGGGGGGGAGGGGATCGAGTGTGCGGTTGGGGGTTGGGTGAGAGTGGGGGGAGGGGGGAATGGGGGGAGAGGAGATAGGCTAAAGCGCGTGGGGAAAGTGAGAGAGGTGTGGGTGGGGGGGATGGGGTGGAGCTAGAGGTTAGGGGGTGGGGGTGGAAGAAAGGGGTAGAAGGGGGAGGGGAGGATTCACTCTAACGTTAAATCCCCAGCACTTGGAAGTACACCCTAAAGCTTAACGTTGCAGATTACAGCAAGATCTGATGGATGGTCACTCATATTTCAGCGAGGGAAGGAGGGTTGGCAATGACTGTGTGTGTGTGTGTGTGTGTGTGTGTGTGTGTGTGTGTGTGTGTGTGTGTGTGTGTGTGTGTGTGTGTGTGTGTGTGTGTGTAACCCAACATTCCCACCCCTTCCCTTCAAAAAAAGGAGCCAAAATCAATCATAAATAAACACCAGCACCCCGCCATAACGAACTAACGAACAGCGCAAAGACAGCTGGGACCGAAACGCCGGAGTGAAATCCGCCATAAACTGAACAACGACATATAAATCGAGACCAGACTATGACTCTCCTGGCGTTTGAATCAAGCCGGTAATGGAAACAACAGTGAATTTCAACGCAGCCCCTTCTCGTGACGTCACGGAGTAATGGGGGGGGGGGCGTACTGGATGGGAATAATAAGAAAGAAAGGGAGGGGGAAGAGGAGGAGGAGAGAGGGGAAGAGGAGAAGAGAAGGAGGAGAGGGGGAGGAGGAGGAGAAGAAAGGGAAGAGGGGAGGGGGAGGGGAAGAAGGGGGAAAGGGGAAGGGGAGGTGCAGAAGGAGAAAGGGTAACGAGAAAGTTGGAAAAAGGGAGGGAAAGTGGGGGAAGGGAGAAGCGAAAAGGTCGAATGGGAGGGGAAAGAGGAAGAGGCGGAGAGGGGTGGGGGGGGGGGGGGGGGGGTGGAGAGAGATGACAGCTCTATTGTTGACTGTCATCGAAAGTGTTATCCTGATTTCACCATTTGCCCACATACTTGACGTTCACTCTCTCTCTCTCTCTCTCTCCTTCACGTCTAAATACCTTCCCACGCTCTCCTTTATTCTCCCACCTTCCTCCTTCCCTTAACCCCCCCCCCCCTTTCTCTCTCTCTCTCTCTCTCTCTCTCTCTCTCTCTCTCTCTCTCTCTCTCTCTCTCTCTCTCTCTCTCTCTCTCTCTCTCATGCTGTCCATTCTATCTTATTTCATCCTCTATTCTTCTGTCCCTCTGGTGGAGAGACAGAACACTACAGCATATTCCAAGGACCCTAGATGTATAGCTCCCTGGGGATGTACCCTCACGGACGCCTGTCGATGCTCACTTGTTAACACACGCCCATCTCCCCTCTCTACCTTTCTTGTGTTCGTCTCAGTCCTTTTTTTATCTATTTATGTATCTGTTTTATTCGTCTGTTTTGTAACTCTTATATGAAATAAAAGGGGACCTGCTCATATAGAGATATTCACACACAATAGACACATATAAACACAATTGCACCCCCCCCCCCCACACACACACATAAAAAAAGATCTGCAAGCATATAAACACACACACACATACACATACAGTACACGTACACACACACACACACACACACACACACACACACACACACACACACACACACACACACACACACACACACAGACAAACAAAGACATACGCAGACGCATTCCTCCCCACACAGATAACAGCCATAACAAGACTTGTCAGAGCGCTTAGGAATGCCAGTCAGCCAAAGCCGCTAAGTATAGCAAAAGACGCTCGACGCAGCCGTAAAGGAGCGGCGCGCCGGGTGCAGCCTCACATGTGCTCGATGATTCTCCTTCAAGTCATCTCAACACCTGTGGACGTCATCTTAACTTCCTGTTGTTTTTTGTTATTTGGTTGGAGAATCTGAGTCTTTTGTTTCTGTTAATGTTGTGTGTAATTTCGAATTATCAGATACTGAAGATCTTGTAAATAATGATGAATGCCCACGACAGTCCATTTTCTCTTGCAAAACAGAACAAAATAATCAAAAAGATATTTAATAAATACCTAATCAAACTCCACCAAAACCAAAAACAAACAAACAAACAAACTACAGACATAAGCAAACAAAGAAAAATCACGAAAACAAAAGTTCGAAGGGGAAAAACCAGGTGCGCGTGACGTCACAGGAAACCGATCAGGCGCGCATGAAAACGAGTCGACGCGGGAAAAGCGAGATGCCCCCCCCCCCCCCCCCCCGTGACGAAGCTGACCTAAGTTAACCTAGGCGTTCGTGTGGGTAACTAGGTCAATCCAATGCCAATTTAACCGTATGGCCTAAATTCTACGCATGGACGCACACATGCACACGCACATGCACACACGTACACACACGCGCTCGACCTCCCACACTTCCTCCTAAATTTTCCTCACAGCTACGAAGGCGAGATTTCCCTCCGCTCTCATGGCAAGTCTAGCATCTCAAATCTCACCGCAAGACCGTTCATGACTCCGGATAATTCTAAAGATTTTTTTTTTTTCTTCTGAAGATGAACACAAAGATAAAAAATCATGTTCGTTGTCTCAGTTTCTCGTGGGTTTAGGTGAGTCATAGGTACCGGTGTGGCTTTTGGGTCAAATTAAAAAAAAAAAAAAAAAAAGTGTAGTTATTGTAGAGCAGCTATCGAGCAGTCGAGATGTGGGAATCTGCCTCGAAAATTGTACTACACACACACACACACACACACATACACCGGGGGGGGGGGGGGTGTCCAGATTAAAAATAATAATAATAATAATAATAATAATAATAATATCAATAAGAACAACAACAACAACAATAAGAACAACAACAACAACGACAATAATAATAATAATGAAAATCATGATAATCCACCAGCGGCGAAGATATTAATAACGATGAAATGTAATACGAAAAAATACCGATAACCGCTGTACACGTAACAAGCGAGATCTTTGCTTCAGCTCTATAAATAACCCAATATATTATCTCTGTATTATCCCTTTGCAACGCGGCTTCGTATTCTCTCTTATCGTCCAAGAGCCATCTACGTGCAACAAGTATCATTGCAGGCTTTATATGAGCAATAAAGGCTATACAAGTCTTGAATTCTTCACCATCGCGTCTAAAGTTGCCTCTTTCCTCTTCCCGTCTCCTCTTTTCTTCTTGTTTAGCTATATTTTTTCTTTGTCTTCATTTCTTGTTCCCTTTTTTACTTTCCTTCTGCCGTTTTTTGTTCTTTCTGTTTCGCTTTCATGCTTCTGTCTCTGTCTCTGTCTCTCTTCCTCTTTCGCTTCCCCTCTGTCTCTATCTCTCTCTATCTCCAATAGTACATAATCCAATAAACTGAAATATATCAAACAAACAAACAAACAAACAACAAACACACACACACCTCATCAACCTCCCCCTCCCCGCTAAAAAAAAAAGAGGAAAAAACAAAGAAGAAAAGAAATGTAGAAAAAAAGAAAAAAATAAAAAATAAAAAATCAGAAAAAAAACTCCAGACATGGCTTCCAGTAACAAGATGATTCCGTAGCGACCTTCTGCACATGGCCGTGTGGTGGTCTTACGGATTCCAGTACCTTTTACGATGCTCGGAAAGGAGATGGGTACGGGGAGGAGGAAAAGAGAAGGAGGAGGAGGAGGAGGAGGAGGAGGAGGAGGAGGAGGAGGAGGAGGAGGAGGAGGAGGAGGAGGAGGAGGAGGAGGAGGAGGAGGAGGGGGAGGAGGAGGAGGAGGGGGAGCAGCAGGAGGAGGAGGAGCAGCAGGAGGAAGGAGGAGGAGGAGGAGGAGGAGGAGGAGGAGGGGAAGAAGGGGAGGAGGGGGAAGGAGGAGGAGGAGGCGGCGGAGAAGAAAGAGAGAGAGAGAGAGAGAGAGAGAGAGAGAGAGAGAGAGAGAGAGAGAGAGAGAGAGAGAGAGAGAGAGAGAGAGAGAGAGAGAGCGAGAGAGAGAGAGAAAGAGAGAGAGAGAGAGAGAGAGAGAGAGAGAGAGAGAGAGGAGGAAGAGAGGGTAGGAGAAACGAAGAGGAGAAGGAGGTAGGAGAAAGGGAAAAAGTACAAGGTGGAGAAGACGAAAGAGGAATGGAAGAATGGGGATGGGAAAGAGGAGAGAAATAGGAGGGAGAGGGAGAATGAAGGGTGAACGAATATAAGAATAAGAAGAAAGAGATCGTGAAGGAGGAGGGAAAGCAGGAGGAGTTAGAATAGAAGGGAAAGGAAGACAAGGAAGTGAAGGAAGTAAAAGAGAAGAAGGAGGAGGAAGAGGCAGTGAGGGTGAAACCGACAAATATATACTTCAAGGGTAAATTATTTATATATTGGGTTTTTGCTTAGCTGGAAAATACATATCCTTGGAAACTTAATTAGGACTTGTTCCGTGAACCTTTTCAGTAACTCATATACATGACTGAAGACATAGAAAATGCATCCTTGCACACATCTATACACACACAATAACTCTTTCTCTCTCTCTCTCTCTCTCTCTCTCTCTCTCTCTCTCTCTCTCTCTCTCTCTCTCTCTCTCTCTCACACACACACACGCACAATACAAGTAAGTAGCACATTCAACGACACAGGGAGAGTTAGAGAAGGAAGGAAAGAAGTAGGAAGAGGTGACAGGTAAAGAGGGGGGGGGGGGGGAGGCGTGCCTGTCAGTCAGCCGATCATTCACAAAACGGGGAAACGTCATGCGCGGCGTCATGAATGGCCGAGGCGTCGTACAAACAGCCGCTGACACGCTTCCTCTCAAAGGCGGTGGAGGGGATTAACAGAGCGGAGAGGGTCAGCCGCAAATGAGGGAGGGTGTGAGGGGCCGTGATGAAGAGGGGGGAGGGGGAGGGGGAAGGGCGTGATGAGGGGGAGTGGGAGGGGGAGTGGGAGGGGAGCGGGAGCGGGAGGGGAGAAAATGGGTTGTAAAGGGCAGGGGAGGAGTGGGAAGGGAAGGGAGGGTGAGAGGGGCTTGCTGGGGAGGGAGAAGAGTGGGAGGGGGGGAGGGGGGAGGAAATGGAGTATGAGAGGCGGAGGAGGGGGAAGGGGGAGGGTAGAAAGGAAGTTAAGAGGAAGGATGCAAAGGGGATGGGTCTGTGGGGAGGGGAAGAGGGAAGGATATAGGGTACCCCCCCCCCTCCTTCCCGTCTAGACAGAACCGTATAATGAGGTGGGGATAAGGGTGGGGGGTGGAGGTGGGGGGTCAGTGGGGGGGGGGGGAGTCGACGCTACGCTGGTTATAGAACACGGTAAATCTTCTTATTGGAGTCGAGTCAGGTGATATTTAGGCTAACATTGTTCAGTAGGTTTGTAAACCGCCTTTCATATTTTGTTCGATTCACTCTATATCTTAGATCTGTATCATATTTAGAACAAACGTCCTTAAAATCAGCATCCAAAGGCATATGCATACATAAGCACAAACACACCAAGTAACATATACACATATTTACATACCCACCCACCTACGTACATAAATGCATAAAAAAATATACACTCATGTATCATTCATGTACACACAGACACAGACACACAAGCCTCCACCTACACCAACACACACACACACACACACACACAACACACACACACACACACACACACACACACACACACACACACACACACACACACACACACACACACACACACACACACAAACACACACACACACACAGGCATCTCCCACACGTGTCTCGCCACAAAGCCCTATCATCGCACCGCAGACTTCCTTCCGTATCACCCTTAATCCTCGAGGAAACACCCTCACGACACCCTCACAGCCGAGACACTTAAACGCAAAACCCTTTCTCTCACTCTACGTCACACTCCGCCCTCCGGAACACGAGTAACGTTGACTGTCACCCTCGCTCGCCCTCCCTCACCCTACCAGCCGTTGGGGTCTCTCCCTGTAACGCCGCGTAACAGGCTGTAACGTAGCTCCCCCCTCCCCCCCCCCCCAACGCCTCTGTCTCGTCCCTGTAACACGGTAAATAACGTGGCATCTGTATGCTGTAACGGCCTACTGACAGCGGCGAGGTATGCCTAGCCCTTGCGCATTCCTTCTTTCATATGTTTTGTTCTTTCTTTTTTTTATTTTTATTACGTATTGTTCTCCTATTCTTTTTTCTCTTCGTTTTATTTATACTTTATAATCCAAGGTCTGCGATTTTCTTCATGTCTGATATTATCTTTTTCGATTTTTATTTAATTCTATCTATCTATTTATTAATTTTACATCGTATTTCTATGTTTGATTTTCTATCTTCCTTTCCAAAAGCTATTTGTCTGGTTACCTGTCTCTCTCTATTTCTTTATGTGTCTGCCAATCCCCGTCTTCTTTCCTCTCTTTCTTTCCTCCACCCCCTATTCTGCTCTCCCCTGAATGCACATATAAAATTTCGCACGCAGAGAGAGAGAGAAAAAAAGATTTGCATACGATCTGCAACATTTGCATGCTGCATACTGAATCTAAAATGCCAGCGCCATCCGCACATGCCACGCAGCGAAACTACTTTACGAAATTTCAGTAAAAAAAAAAAAAGACTATCTCCCCCTCTCTGTCTCACATACACGGTAACCACATACAATATTTTTCTTTGTTCCAACCTCCACAGCTGATCTGAGCTCACAGCTGGGACTGGTGTTCAGTGGTAACAAGTGATTCACTAATTGTTTCACGTTTCTATTCAAATCTACTCAGTTTTGTTCGTTTTCTGTCAGTGAAGTCAGGGGGGACTTTCGCTATTTCATATACACACCGTCTTTAATAACTGGTTGATTGTCAGACTTTATAAATTGTCGACGATGCATACACATACATCACTAAACATAAATCTAGCTAGCACATGGCACGCACAGGCATTTATCTATCTATCTATCTATCTATCTATCTTAATAAAGACCATCTTTTTCTCCACTGGTTATTTATCCTAACGACCCCACACTAATATGATAATTCTGACAATCATTTCCCAGCACAATCTTGTTCATCTATCAGTACATCTCCTCTGCCACAATTACGTGTTCCAAGAAATCCACATAAACACCGCAACGGCAGAAAACCTGTTCTATAACACCACACTCTTAACCCTTTCCGCACTCAGGTGGCGACGCGTGTAAACTTATTATCATAGGCTGTTTACATTTCACTCTTTTGTCCGCAGATTGAATCGCAAGCAGGGGACAAATGCCGATGGAATAAGCATGAACAACACTCTTTTTTAAACGTTTGTGGACGACAATTTCTCTTCTGGACAGTCAAGAACACTGCTTTAAGCAATCAGAAAACATTTTAAAAACTAATCCAAAACACTTTTTTTTTTTTTTTTTAAACAATCCATATCACTTTCTTCCTTTAAACAATCACGAACAACACTTGCTTTAAGAACAGCGCGACGGCTTCGGAATGTCACTGTTCACACGCTAATCATTCACATTCCACTCGGATAAATCTCTCTTCGATTTTCGCTGTTCAAAAACGATTCACGAATTTCGGTCAACGAAGCTTTCGCCGTCCGCCATCCACACGCACGTCGTCTACTTCGAAGATCAATTTTGAACAAAAAAGAAATAAAAATCGCACACAACATTGAGTTCATTACAAGCTATTAAAAGCGAGTGCATTTGCCGAGCGGTTATTTGGTGTAGCGGCCGAGGGTAGTGACAGCGGCCGAGTGTTCCCGCCCCCGCCGCCGCCGCCGCCACCCGGCTCGACCGCCGCCGAGAGGAGCGCCTCCGCCAACGCTACAGCCGCTCACGCCGCTACACCTTCGGGAGATGCTCCTCGTCTCCTTAGCTTTCTACCCGCTTCCCTTTTCATAGATTTTCACTCCAAAATAAACCAATGTAAAAACCATATCTACCATATCACACAGCCTCAAGCAACCACACACACATACAAAAAAAAAAAAAAAAAAAAAAAAAATAAGATGAAAGACGATCACTAAACCACAACCAAATAGATAAAAAAAAGAGTGACAAAACCACACCAAAACCCATCACACCAGAAAGGTCATTGCCAATGGATCAACGTGACATAGTATTGACAAAGCATTTGCACGAGAACTCACGGCCAAGGTTATCATCGTACGCTTGGCAACCGACCCGGGCGCCCAAAAGGTCTCACAGGAACCCGAAGGTTGTCATCCCAGAAATTTCGTCCATCGCTCCCTAGGCCTACGTGAAGGTGGCGTTGGAAATCAGGTGATCCGCGAAACAAAAGAAGAGAGAAAGAAAGAGAGAGAGAGAGAGAGAGAGAGAGAGAGAGAGAGAGAGAGAGAGAGAGAGAGAGAGAGAGAGAGAGAGAAAAAAAAGGTGAACGCTCTCGATGACGAAAAGGTTCAGAATCGATTCCGAGAAAAAAAATAAAAAATTGGAAACGTGATCTCTCGAGTTAGGAAATAAACGTTTATATTCTGAAGTCCATGAAGAGTTCAGAAAATAGAATATCAATCACGACGTGAATAAAACAGCATAAATATATTCATATTCTAAAACATATATATCTATCCATAACCCAATCCCTATCTATATACATCATACCATAGATCATTATCAGCAACATTAAAATGACGAAAAAAGAGATACCTTCCAAATCCCGAGTAAAAATGGGCGTGATAAAAAGGGTGAGGATCAATACATCTCTTTTGGTCAGTCATATCCCAGGACATAATGAAGAGGGGACAGGAGGTGGGGGAGGGGTGGGGGAGGGAGGGAGAGGAGAAATGAGGGGGAGAGAGGAGAGGGGAAATGAGGAGAGAGAGAGGAGAGGGGAGATGAGGAGGAAACGGTGGGGAGGTGTGAGGAGGGTGAGGGGAGTGGGGTAAGAGGAGGGTAGGAGAGGAGGGGAGAGTGGGAGTAGGGTGAAGGGAATGGGTAAGAGGGGGAGGAGGAGAAAGGAGGGGGAAGAGGGGAGTGGGGGAGGGAGGAGAGGGAGGAGGAGAGGGAGGAGGAGAGGGAGGAGAGGGAGGAGAGGGAGGAGGAGAGGTAGGAGGAGAGGGAGGGGGCTTCTAACAAACCCAGGTGCATGGCGGCAAGGGTCATTCACACCGCCACCACGCTCATTACCTACACGTGATAATGTTTTACTATTGACCTTGCGCCTGATACAGCCAGGGATACTTTTTAAAACCTTTTTTATAAAAAAAATATCTTATTTCCTGAAATGAATCTTTAAAACTAGTATAATTATACAATAATAACAATAATATTAATAAAATAAAAATATATGACTAATAACTAATCTTTTTTTTTTTGTTTGTTTCCAATTTTTTTTTCTCTTATTTCCTGAAACAATTCTTTGTAGCTAACGCATCTCTTATCAGTTTTCTCAATTACTATTATTTCCATTTTTGATTATAGCTATAATCGCTTCATATCATTCATTCCAATAATCATATCATTACCGGAGAGAGTTTTCGGATCCGTTAAATTCAAATGGCTAATACCGAATTACACTTCAATTAAGGAATATAATTTCACGCCTAATAACAATTTTGTTCTATAATTTCTGAGGGCCTAATGTGAATGATGACGAAGTGAATTGACAAATTGATATGTTCTGTGAAGGTCTGATGTCCTGAAGTGCCACGCTATGAAGCTAGAATATGTTGACGGACAGTGCATACGAACGCACATTCATATTCATGTTCGGAAGGAATGTATGCATATTTGTGTGCACGTAAAGAAGCGATCGTAAAGAAGGGAATTAACGAAAAAAATAAATAAAAAAAAGATACTAGGATAAAAACAAGAAAAGAGAAGAAGAAAACAAGTGTTGGAACTTTCCGAAGAATGTATATTCTTTTATCATGAGGTGTATCTCTCTCTCTCTCTCTCTCTCTCTCTCTCTCTCTCTCTCTCTCTCTCTCTCTCTCTCTCTCTCTCTCTCTCTCTCTCTCTCTCTCTCTCTCTCTCTCTCTCTCCTTCTCTCTCTCTCTCTCTTTCTCTCTCTCCCTCCCTCCCTTCTCTTTCTCTCTCTCCCTCCCTCCCTTCTCTTTCTCTCTCTCTCTCTCTCTCTCTCTCTCTCTCTCTCTCTCTCTCTCTCTCTCTCTCTCTCTCTCTCTCTCTCTCTCTCTCTCTCTCTCTCTCTCTCTCTCTCTCTCTCTCTCTCTCACTCTCTCACTCACTCTCTTTCTCTTTCTTTTTTTTCCGCCTCGACCGCCATCCGTGTTTGTAAAAAAAATATGCAACGTAACGTTCTCCCTAACTCGCAACAGGCGAGGAAGTGGCGGCAGTGAAACCCTACAAATTGAGATGATAAATCTGGCCACTGATGTAAACGGGATGTTGTTTGGCAGCCTTTGAGGAACTTGAAGGGATGCTGCATATAAACAAAAATAATAATAATAAAAAAAAAAAAAAAATCAGTCTTTTTGTTTTCTTTAGTGACTGCCTTCAGAAATAAAGATTGAAAAAAAAAAAAAAATGTAATTTCTCCTTAACAATAAAAAAAATATATATACATACATAAAAAAAAAAAAAAAAACACTTCCAAAATCCTTACATCAACAACACCCCAACGAACCCGCTATTTCAAACACGCCTCCTCCCCTATTTCTATCCCCGCCCCTCCCCCCGCCCACCGCCCCGCCCCCTCGTTGCAGCAGCAGTAGGAGCAACTACTGCAAGAGTCCGCATTCCCCGCCCACCAGGGTTGCCGCCCCTTCCCTAAATCATTGGGCGTGCCTGTCCTCGCAATTTTATTTTCTCTCTCTCTCTATATATATATTTCTTTCTTTCTCTCCCTCTCTCTCTCTCTCTCTCTCTCTCTCTCTCTCTCTCTCTCTCTCTCTCTCTCTCTCTCTCTCTCTCTCTCTCTCTCTCTCTCTTTATTTTCTTTTTCATCGTATAATTTTTTTTCTATTACATTCTAACACGATCTAAGGCCTGGATTGTATCTTGTGTAACCTTTTATTATCTCTTTCAAGGATCATGTTAGGTATTTTTAAAAATATTTGTGGTAAGTTTCTACGTGAATGATACTTTTTTTCTTTTTTCTTTTTTTAATCTCCAAAATTTATCTTTATCTCGCTCTTTCTCTCTTCTCTTCTTTCTCTCTCCCTACCTGTCTCCCCCCCCCCCCCCTCTCTCTCTCTCTCTCTATATATATATATATATATACATATATATATACATATATATATATATACATATATATACATACATACACCTCTTTCTTTCTTTCTCTCTCTTCTCTCTCTCTCTCTCTCTCTCTCTCTCTCTCTCTCTCTCTCTCTCTCTCTCTCTCTCTCTCTCTCTCTCTCTCTCTCTCTCTCTTCTCTCTTTCTCTCTCTCTCTCTCTCTCTCTCTCTCAATGTAATTTCCGTCTTAAGAAAAATGAGGAGAGACAGACGAAATGAAAGAGGAAGAAACAAAATAAGAGAAAAAATAGATAAAAAAAACGAAAGAAAATAGAAAAAAAACAAGACAACAAAACAAGAAACCAGGAAACGGTAGTAATAGGAATTTAAAAAAAACAACTAAGAACAAAGAACAGAAGAGCAGAACAAAAACAAAAACACAGACACACATACACACACACAAAAAAAAAAAAAATCTATGTAAGAAACATAAAGAGAGAAAAAGAGAACAAGATCCCGTATTGATCGCGAGATAGTGGCCAACCCATGTGACAAGTCGCACCCCCCCCCCATGGCACCCTCTCCCTCCCTCCCCCCCTCTCACCTTGGTCCACCCGCCGCCGTCTCGTCTTTGGGGTCTCTCTCTTTCTCTTTCTCTTTCTCTCTGTCTCCTTTTCTATTCTTTGCTTTCTTTCTTTATGTCTTTCTTTCTTTTTGTTTCTGTCTATCTCTTTCTCTCTCTTTCTCTTTCTCTCTGTCTCTGAGACTGAGACTGAGACAGATAGACAGACAGATAGACACAACGAGAGAAAGAGAAATAGAAATAGAAAGAAAGAAGAGAGAGAGAGAGAGAGAGAGAGAGAGAGAGAGAGAGAGAGAGAGAGAGAGAGAGAGAGAGAGAGAGAGAGAGAGAGAGAGAGAGAGACTAAGAAAGAGAGAGAATGAGAAAGAGAAAGACTGAGAGACAGACAGACAGACAGAGAGACAGAGAGAGTAAAAGACCACAAAAGAAAACAAGTAAAAGGGCAAAAGTAGCGAGTGAAAATCAGGCACGTAGCGGTGGGGGTGTGGATCGGGGGTGGGGGGTGGGGGGGATGAAGCAGGAAGGGAAGGTGGAGGGAGGGAGGGAGGGAGGGAGGGAGGGAGGGAGGGAGGGAGGGAGGGAGGGAGGGAGGGAGGGAGGGAGGGAGGGAGGGGCAGAGGGAGGGGGAGGAAGGGCCCGGCTACAGGATAGGGGTAAGAGTAGGCCAGATTTAAAAGGGAGGGGAGGGGAAGGGTAGCCACGCATGCAAGGGGGCTGTGGGGGGGGGGGGGGAGACCACGGAAAAAAAAAAAAAAAAAAAAAGTTGAGGCGTTGGAGCGAAAACTGGAAAAATCCTGGATTTGGATTTCCGTCCGCTCAGGCTGGATTTAAAATCAGTGTGGAATGGATAAACGCTAACTGTGACGGGATGTACAGTGTCGTTACGGCTAGATTGCAATGGCTGTGACGGCTTTGCAAAAACTGCCTTTGCAACTCAGTGACAGTAGCTTCAATGTCTCGACCGCGGCTGGGAATTGCTGGTTATCGACAGGATATTGGGGAAAGTGAGGATTAGAAAGATAAGGGGAATGAGAGATGAAGGGATAAATAAGGCAGACAGACAGATAGACAGATTAAGAGATAGACAGTTAGATAGGTAGATAGAGACTAGCGAAGAGATAGATAGATAGATAGAGAGATAGAGAGAAAGAGAGAGAGAGAGAGAGAGAGAGAGAGAGAGAGAGAGAGAGTGAGAGAGAGAGAGAGAGAGAGAGAGAGAGAGAGAGAGAGAGAGAGAGAGAGAGAGAGAGAGAGAGAGAGAGAGAGAGAGAGAGAGAGAGGAGTTTCCTTGGCCGTGACATTTTCTCATGTCAGAATTCACTGACGAAAAGAGTCATGGCGAGGAGATAAAAGTCAGGAACACTAAAGAAAAGGGAAGAAAACGGAGAAAATAAAAGGACGAGAAAATGATTAAATATCAGACCAGAAATATGACAACAAAACACGGTTCGCATTTTCACGTGTCAAGGTTAAGGGGTCATGTCTATAAACAAGAAATCAAAAGAAATACACATCCCCATAAATCCTGCTACGTTATATGCCCTGATTCCGCGAAAAAAAATAGGAACACAAATCGCGAGAAGAAAAAGAGAGAGTAAGGAAGTTGGGAAATACGAGGGATGCAGTATTAAAAACAAAAAAACAAACAAAAACAGAAGGCAGAAGAGAGAAAAAAATGACAAAAAAGTTAGAGAGGGAGAATGTACGGAAAAAAAAACAAAAAGACAATAAAAGGCTGTTATATAAAGGTAACGTAAACGGTTCTCTTCAAAAGAAAGAAAATGATAAAAGAAGAATCGTGAAAGCATAACATAAATTCCGACAGGCAGTCTGGGAGCCATTACTGACCCTTTCTGACCTTCCTCGGGGGTCTCTCTCTCTCTCTCTCTCTCTCTCTCTCTCTCTCTCTCTCTCTCTCTCTCTCTCTCTCTCTCTCTCTCTCTCTCTCTCTCTCTCTCTCTCTCTCTCACTCTATTTTCCTCACTCTCTCTTTCTTCCCTCCCCCTTTGCCTCCTTCTTTCCTTCCACCCTCCCTTTCTCCCTTCATCCCTACCTCCTTTCTTCCTCACTCCCTACCTCCTTCCTTACCTTCCCCCTCCCTTCCTGCCTCTTTCCCTCCCTGCACCCTCCCTTTCTCTCTTCATCCTTACCTCCTTCCCTCCTTCCTTCCTCATTCCCTACTCCCTACTTCCCTAACTCCCTCCCTCCCACCCTCCCTCCCTACCACCCTCCCTCTTTCCCTCCCACCCAACCACCCTTCCTTCCCTCCCTCCCCCCCTCCCACCCATCCATCCTTCCCTCCCTCTTTCCCTCCTACCCACCCACCCACCCTTCCCTCCCTCCCTCCCTCCCTCCCTCCCTTCCTCTTTCCCTCCCACCCAACCACCCTTCCTTCCCTCCCTCCCTCTCTACCTCTTTAATCTCAAACTCATAAGCGCGCATGCCCGTCCGAACGCCATAAGAAACCTCAAGGAGCATCTGGCGAGGCCTTTGCGAAACAGCCAATCGGGGTCTGTGCATCCCCCGTCGGTTGTGACGTCACGAGAGCAAAGAGAGCAGAGAGAGAGAGAGAGAGAGAGAGAGAGAGAGAGAGAGAGAGAGAGAGAGAGAGAGAGAGAGAGAGAGAGAGAGAGAGAGAGAGAGAGAGAGAGAGGGAGGGAGGGAGGGAGGGAGGGAGGGAGGGAGAGAGAGTAACCAGGAAATAGGAAGGAAGAGAAGAGGGTAAGAGGAGGAGGAAGCGGAAGGAGTTGAAGAAAGAGTGGAGGGTAAAGAGGAGAGGGAGGGAAGGAGGAAGAGAGAGAGAGGACCGTAAAGAGGGGACGAAGGGGAAGGTAATGAAAAGAGGGGACGGAGGGAAAAGAGAGAACAAAGAGGGGAGGAAAGGGAAGGGAAGAATAAAGAGAAGGATAAAGAGGGGAAGAAAGAAAAGCGGGAAGGAGGGAGAAGCTAAAGAAGGGAAATGGGAGACGAAAAAGAAGAGAGTAAAGGGGGGTGGAAAGGTGAAGGGCAAAAAGGGGAGGATGGGAAGGAAGGGGAAGAAAAATGATAGAGAAAATGAAATGAGAGAGAGAGAGAGAGAGAGAGAGAGAGAGAAGGAGAGAGAGAGAGAGAGAGAGAGAGAGAGAGAGAGAGAGAGAGAGAGAGAGAGAGGTGGAGATGAGGATGCAGGATCTAATGAGGCGTACATTGCCGGCCTGTTGCAGGATGGAGTTGGTCACATCCTGCTATTATCTACTTCAATCCTATTGTTTATATTTTCTAACTTTCTAAGTACATATAGATTCGACGACCCGATCACGAGGCTACTGTCTATTTCCATTGCCCCCCCACCCCACCCCACCCATGGCGTGTATGCAATGGAAAGTGTGAATAGGTATACGGGAAAGTAAAAGGTATGTGTACATCAAATAGTAAACTCTAAACTGGTCGATAAAGAGCTTTGTGAAGGAAAGAGATAAAACATTAGACAGATATATATGTGTGTGTATATATATATATACATATATATATATACATATCTATCTATCTATCTATCTATATATATATATATATATATATATATATATATATAGAGAGAGAGAGAGAGAGAGAGAGAGAGAGAGAAAGAGAGAGAGGAAGGAGAGAGAGAGAGAGAGAGAGAGAGAGAGAGAGAGAGAGAGAGAGAGATAGAGAGAGATAGAGAGAGAGAGAGAGAGAGAGAGAGAGAGAGAGAAAGAGAAATAGAAAGACAGAGAGAGAGAGAATCAAAATAGGAAGAAAAAGACAAAAGCGAGAAAATAACGGGTTCACAAAACATCTAACAGTAAAGGAGGCGTGACTCGTTTTATCACAATCTAAATACATCTCAGCATTGTTTGCTTTCGTCTCATATTTTGCCCAGGATGTCGTCATCTCAAACGGTGACTTGGAGCTATTTCTTCTTCTGACTCACTTGTGCAATTGCACACACGCACGCACATACACGGACATACATACATACATACACATACGCACACGCAGAAAGGTATAAGGGAAAGGGCACACACAATAACACAGACTCAGATACACAAACAAACAAACACAAACACAAACACACACACACACACACGGGGACACAAACACAATAATGATAACCATAATAACATGAACCATCATAATAATAACAACTAAGTAAATGAAAGAATGAGTGAATGAATGGA
This sequence comes from Penaeus chinensis, assembly GCF_019202785.1. NCBI lineage: Eukaryota > Metazoa > Arthropoda > Malacostraca > Decapoda > Penaeidae > Penaeus > Penaeus chinensis. The sequence continues at coordinate 22,878,156 of NC_061850.1, read as the reverse complement.
TGAAAGGAAAGACATCGATGTAATGCAAGAATATAGTTACTTAATATTCATACTTTACCACGTGGGAAGGTTTCTTAACTCCTTAGATGCCATTCTTACCTGGAACGAAAAGAAATGATTGGTTTAGATTTTGGTTTTAGACAATAGAAACAAAAATAATAGACAACTAATTAATAATGTGGTAACGTATTTAATGTGTAATGCATTTGGTTATATGATATAAATACGAACAAAGTCTAAAATCCAAGAGAAGGGTGACGAAAAAATATGCATAGTAAATCATGTAAATTACTGCCTATCAATCAGTCGTGGGAAAAAAGACGTTCATTGTTTTTCTTTATATGTTGGAGATTCACAAAATATCTACACACATTTATTTAATTAACCACTTACATAGACACAGGCAGAAAAAAAGACAGACAGACAGACACACACACACACTCGCAGACGGAACCTTCAAAGAGGAAGCATTTGACCTCTGCAGTTGCATGCCAAATGGCTCTATTTTCCAGGAATTCTGTGCAACACTACGAAACAAAAGGTGTCAGGAGCATATTCCTTTTTTTTTCTCTCTCTCCCCCTCTCTCTTTTTTCTTCCTTCCCTTCTCCCTTCACCTCTCTCTTCCCCTCTAACTCCTACCCTCACCCTGCCCCGCTCTCTCTCTCTCTCTCTCTCTCTCTCTCTCTCTCTCTCTCTCTCTCTCTCTCTCTCTCTCTCTCTCTCTCTCTCTCTCTCTCTCTCTCCCGTCTGTCTGGAATCGTGTCGGCACCGTGTAAAGGCCAATGACCGATCTATGTTTAATGCCGGTGGAGTCAGTGCATCGTCCTGGCCCCCTGCAGCAGCACCGGCACAGCTGCGGACCGAGGGAGGATGTAGGGGGTGGAGCCTGGGTGAAGGGGAGGGGGTGAAGGGGGGGGCAAAGGGAAGGGTAAAAGGGTGTGATGTATGTATTACTGCTGTCGATATCAGTTGTGCAATGATAGTATTACACACTGACACGCATACAAGTGTGCGTGTGTGTGTGTGTGTGTGTGTGTGTGTGTGTGTGTGTGTGTGTGTGTGTGTGTGTGTGTGTGTGTGTGTGTGTGTGTGTGTATGTCTGTGTGTGTGTGTGCGTGTGTGTGTGTGTGTGTGTGTGTGTGTGTGTGTGTGTGTGTGTGTGTGTGTGTGTGTGTGTGTGTGTGTGTGTGTGTGTGTGTGTTTAAGTGAATGGTCAAATAGAAAGATAAAGATATATATAGAAAGATAAGCAAATCGATAAAGAGATATAGACAGAGACAGACAGAATGAAGAGAAAGTGAGAGAGAGAAAGAGTGAGAGAAAGATAGAGAAAGAGAGAGCGAGAGAGAGAGAGAGAGAGAGAGAGAGAGAGAGAGAGAGAGAGAGAGAGAGAGAGAGAGAGAGAGAGAGAGAGAGAGAGAGAAGGACGAGAGAGAGAGAGAAGGTCGAGAGAACGGGAGGAAGAGCGAACGGGAGGAAGAGAGAACGGGAGGAAGAGAGAAAGAGAGAGATAGCAGGGGTCACTGACACAACAGTAGCATGAGGTTGGATCCATATCTTCTCCCACATTCCCGCTGCCGTTGCAATACAAACACATTTTTCTCTAAAATTACGTGTTTTTTTTCAAAGGGGGAAGGAGGAATAGTATTTGCTAAAGAATGTATACGGAGATGGAAAAAAATCATGAATACTTCTTATGTGTATGTATGAATATCTTCATCTGTGTGTGTGTGTGTGTGTGTGTGTGTGTGTGTGTGTGTGTGTGTGTGTGTGTGTGTGTGTGTGTGTGTGTGTGTGTGTGTGTGTGTATATGTGTGTGTGTGTGTATATGTGTGTGTGTGTGTGTGTGTGTGTATATGTGTGTGTGTGTGTGTGTGTGTGTGTGTGTGTATATGTGTGTGTGTGTGTATATGTGTGTGTGTGTGTGTGTATATGTGTGTGTGTGTGTGTGTGTGTGTGTGTGTGTGTGTGTGTGTGTGTGTGTGTGTGTGTGTGTGTGTGTGTGTGTGTGTGTGTGTGTGTGTGTGTGTGTTTGTATCAGCAAGCAAAATAATTGACTAAGGTAAAAAGGGAATTAGCACCGCAATTGTGAACAATTGTAAGGGATTTTCCAACCAAATTCTACAATATATAAAGAGAAAACACAGACGTAATAAATTCACAAAATGATTCGTAATTTTAGGAAAGTTTCACCGACCCCGGTAATATAGAAAACGGTCCACAGAAAATGTACACGATGTTTGGGGAAACTTACGTAACTTGGAAAGAGATTATATATTTTTTTATTTTTTATTTCCTTTTCTTCAATTCATAACAACATTCGTACAACATTAGAATCACGATTATCCTTTCATCATATCTGCTGTAGTACTGTCAACCTATGAAAAACACATTGTATGCAAAGCATACACTTATACATATATGTATGATCAGTGAATATACTTTAGCAGAAGAATTAGAAATCCAGGGAATAAATTAAGCCAAGAAGAAACGGGAAGCGGCAGGGGAAGAAGAAAAAAAAAAAACTTATTGTGAAATTACAAACTGTGTAAAAAACAAAAAAGAAAACGACGCAAAGAAAACAGGAAACAAAACACGACTTGAAAACACAAATAAAATCACGGGAAAAAAAGATTGAAAAAAAAGAACAAAAAGCTAAACCATTCAACCTACAAAATTAACATTAAAACATCCCCAAAAAATAAAATAATAAAAAAAAAAAAAGGGAGGAGGGAGGGGGGTGGGGGGGCACTCCACGTAAATAGCCAAGCCACAGACAAAGGTACAGACTGCCGTGGTTAAGGGAGTGGCAGAGAAGCCTGGACGAAATCTGCCGAGCTCTTGTCTCCCCGCACGCCCGCGCATACGCCCATGACTGGCGTTTTCTGGTCGTAGGTCGGGGGGGGGGGGAGGGAGGAAGGAGAGAAGGAAGGGACAGGGGAGGGGAAAGGAAGGGAAGGGCAGAGGGAGGAGGGTAGAGAGGGAAGGGAAGAGGGAAAAGGGTAGGGAGGGGAGGGAAGAGGGTAGGGAGGGAAGGGAAGAGGGGAGAAGGGATGAGGGAAGGAAGGGATGATGGGGAAGAATGGAAGGGGAAGGGGAAGGGAGACAAGGAACGGAGGAAGGAGGAAAGGGAGAGAGGGATAATGGGGAAGAAAGGAATGGGAAGGGGAAGGTAAAGGGAGGGAAGGAAAGAAAGGAAAATGGCAATGGAAGAAAGATAGAAGGGAGGAAAGAAGTTAATAAATAGGGAAATAGAGGGAAGGGAGGGAGGAAAGAAGTAAATATAGAAAGAAATAGAGGGAAAGGTGGGACGAAGGTGCGGAAAGGAAGGAGAAGGAGGGAAGACGTGAAAATATGTAGAAAAAAGGAAAGAGAAGGAAAGGGGAAGACAAAAACCAGGCACAAGAAAGAAAAAAAAAGAAGAAGAAGACAAGAGAAAAACAAACAGAAAGGAAAAGGAAGCAAAAGGGAAACGAAGAAAAAAAAAAAAATATCGAAGGAGAACAGAAAGAAGAGAAAAGGTCCTTGCCGCATGTCCCTCCTTCTACCTCGGAACACCCACGCGCTGTGATGAGGTAGATTCTGAGCGAAGTGATTATCAATGCACGAACTTGCTGAAGACGTGGGACCCTATATGGCAGTGAGGGAGGTGGGCCACGGGAGAGGGCGAGAGGGAAGGAAGGACGAAAGGAGGGACAGAGAGAGAGAAGGAGAGAAGGAGGAGGAGGGAGGGAAGGAAGGAGGGAGGGAGGGAGGGGAGGGAGGGAGGGAGGGGGAGGGAGGGAGGGTAAGAGAGAGAGAGAGAGAGAGAGAGAGAGAGAGAGAGAGAGAGAGAGAGAGAGAGAGAGAGAGAGAGAGAGAGAGAGAGAGAGAGAGAGAGGGAGGGAGGGAGAGAGAGAGGGAGAGATAGAGGAAGAGAAGGAGGGGGGAGAGGGGGGGAGGGAGAGAGAGAGGGAGAGATAGAGGAAGAGAAGGAGGGGGGAGAGGGGGGGAGGGAGAGAGAGATGAAAATTATTCGATAAGCAAGCATATCGATGAAGGAGTGGAAAAGAAAACAATTTCGCTTCTTATTGCCACACGTTATTTTCTTGTCGTTGAACAAATGCCCTTTAGCCACAATTGGGAAATGTCCTCAT
>NC_061850.1:22849019-22866519 GCF_019202785.1 Penaeus chinensis | reverse complement strand
AAAAAGTATAATGATAACAATTATATTAGCAATTATAATGACAGGAGCACTAATAGAATTATGAATAATAATAACATGGTTAATAATAACCATGATGGTAATGACAACGACATAAACATACAAAATTATAATAAGAACATCAATAACAATATTGGTTATATCCTTACTATCATTACTATTATTAATTATATTTATACAATAATATTTGTTAACATCATTAACATTACTCTTATTATTACTGCTGTTGTTCTTATTCATACGATTATCATTATCACCATCATTATAACCATTATAATCATCATCATCTTTATAGAATTGCCATTGTTACAAGTAAAATAAAACGAAGCTGATAAAGAAAACGTTGCATAAAGGAAAGAAAAATAAATCGGAATATTAAAAAAACACACGAAAGAATGGAACTAAAATACTAAAAAAAACGTCACTTAAAACAATAATAAATAATAAAGAAAATAAAACAAAAAAAATGGAGATAACCTCACACCAAGAATCCTTCTGGCGATGATAATTTGAATAGCACAAACACAAAACAAAAACAAAAACAAACCAACAGGAACAGCAACGAACAATAACCACAATAACGAGGTTGATGGAGCCACCGAGAATAAGAATGATGAGCAAATTATTAATAATGGGCCAAGAGGAGGTGTTAAGTTGGCCCGCCCCCCACGGAGAGCCCAGGGAGGTGGTGAGTCCCCCCCCTCCCTCTCCCCCTCCTTCTCCTCCTCCTCTTCTTCCTCCCCTTCCTCCCCCTCCTAGATTCACTTCCCTCCCCCTCCTCCCCTCCTTCTCTCTTCTCTTCTCCCCCGTTTAGCATCTCTTTTCCTCTTCCCACTTACCCTCCCTCTCCACGTCCCTCCCCCTCCCTCCCCCCCATAACATCTCCCTCCCCTACCCCCCCGCTTCCCCTCACCTCAGTACCCTCCTTCTCTCCCCCCCCCAGGACAGGGTGGACTCCAGCACCCTGATGACGTCACTCTGTTGCCAGGAGCGGCCGGCGTTAGATCACCGCCACCCGACCTTACATTCTCAAATTACCGCTTTTTTTTCTCTTTTTTTTCTTCGTCGTGTTCACTTCGTCTAGAAACCCGAGAAAAAATAAACAATAACTGCTTGTAATACCTCGCATATTTTGCAGTAGACTGTACGTGTGTGTGTGTGTGTGTGTGTGTGTGTGTGTGTGTGTGTGTGTGTGTGTGTGTGTGTGTGTGTGTGTGTGTGTGTGTGTGTGTGTGTGTGTGCGTATGCGTGTGCGTGTATGTGTGTTACAATACAAACACACACTTTCTCTCTATATTTTACTAGTCATATATAAAATCGTATCACGTTAATATCATAAATTCATAAAATCGAATAAAAAAGGGCACGAAAAAGCGACCTTTCAGAAACGAGCGTATAGAAAACGGGGAAACTTCCATTACGTGAAACAAAGAAGGAATAGCAATAATAAGGAAGATGAATTAGTCATCATAAATAAAAGGAGTCAGAAGTAATAAAGATGATGAATGAGAAACAATGAAAAAAAAGACGAAACAGATATAAGAAAAGAAGAGGAATTAGAAATAATAAAAAGAAGATAAAGAAACAATATAAAGAAGAATAATCAGAAACAATCAAAAGAACAGAAAACAAAAACAACAAAAGCGAAGAAACAGAAACAAACGAAAACAAACAGAACCAACAAACACACATTTTCCAGAAACAACCAAAAAAGAGAACTATTTCACCGGAAATAATCAAGATAAATTAAAAAACAAAACAAAAAAACACACAAACAAACAAAACAAAAAGGAAGGAATTACAAACACGCACACCTTTCTCACACGTCTTAAAACACGGCAAACACCTCGCGACTTTGCACAGGTGACTCTCCTCTGACCCGCAGGAGACTCTGACAATGCTGCATGACCAAACAACCATCGCATCGCCCATAGAGGTCAGGGGTCAGGGACGCGCTACCCCCCTGTGACCTTGTTGCCTCTGGATTTGCATATCTTTAAGCATTTACTTCATTTTTGTCGTTATTATTATTATAATATTATAATATTATTATTATTATTATTATTATTATTATTATTATTATTATTATTACTTCTATCTATTCATTTATTTTATCTTTTTATTATCATTATATTTTTTTTTTTGGGTGGGGTCGTTTCTTAATTTTGTATTTTGAGGTATTACTTAACTTTCTTTTATTTTTCTGTCATGAGTTTTCACCTTAATTTGTATTTTCCCCTTTTTATCTGTTTTAATTCCTCGATTTTCTTTACTTTCTGGTAATTTCTGTACATCTACCCCCATTGTCTCTCCTTTCTTTCTCCCTGTCTTTCAATTTCTCCTTGTCTTACTTTATTGCTTTTTGCCTAACCCTTACCTTTCTCTCTATCTATTCTCCACCGCCCCCCCCCTCTGACAATCAGCGGAGACTCGTCCATTTCGAAACATTTAACAAAATCGGAATAAAAGTAAAAGTAAAAGAAAGTTCTTCCAGACGAATAAATTCTAGCTTCTTTCCTGCTTCGTCTGTTCACCCATTTGTTTTTCCCTTTGAAGTTCGTTCAGAGTGAAATAAACAAATGAGCACATGATGGAAAATGAATAATAATGAAAAAAGAGGAAATTATATGAATTAATTCGTAATCTAACAGTAACATCATATTTATCAAAAGACTTGTCCTACATTTATCTTCCGGGTTAATAAAAATAAATTAAAAACAATAAAAACAGATAAGGAAACATCACTAAAAATAAAAAACAATAAAGATAAAAATAGATAATTCACCAGAGCTGACAGGGACAACATGTAAACCAAAGAACTTTCGAAAGACGATGCCATAATTGGAAACATAAATCTTTTCTAATCAAGAAGACATTCGGTTTTTTTTTTCGGAGGAGCTTTTGGTACTTTTGGGTGAGCGTGCGTGATGTATGTCCTGAAGGTCTTGTGGTCTATAAATTTCTGTTCTGTTTTATTGTGTCTGTGAAATATCCAATCTTGATAAAGTAAAGTGTGATGAACTATAAGATTTTTTTTTTTTCAAATCTTCTGTTATGAAAGAGTAAAAAAAAAAAAAGGATTTGTATTCCATATAAGCATGTATTCTTCTCTTTTTGGTTCTTTCTTCTCCAAAGAATGGAAATGGCAGTCATAATCCACGCAGAAATTCTTGGGACATACGATACCTTATTTCACATCACGAATCTCGAACGCGCCTCCCAGCATTGATGTACATTCAAAACCTTTTTTATTTCCCTTTCGAATCCACCTTCCTGGTCCCTTTAAACGACAAGCGGCATGCCCAATTCCCTGCAAGAAATCCGAGGTACCTTAAGACGCTCGGGCGTGGCGGTCTCGCATACCTGGACGCGCGGAGACTCGGCACAAACCTGTTGTCGAGGTAATAGGATCTTCCCTAAAAAGCGTTCGAAGTGACGCGGGAACATCGATCATCATCTTTACATTATGCCTTCGCGTGTGACTTATTTTCCCTCCTCAGGTTTATTTGTTCTGACACTGATGTCATTCAGCTCGCGCTCTCACGTCTGTCGAGCCGTTTTATTTGTTTTACTTGCGCTCGCCGGTGTCGTCACTGCAGCTGTACATGGAGGCCGCGCGCGTACACAGAGCAGAGACGTTAATCTTCCTCGTGGACTTATTTGGCCGAGTGACATGTCCCGGGGTGTCCAGCGACGGCGAGGCCTTCTAGGGGCGGGGGCTGTTGTCGCTGGCCGGAGCGCTACGGCTTTCCGGCATCCGAGGGGGCGGGAGGGGGGGGGGGGGGCTCTGTGAGGATGCGCGCCTTATCTCCGGCTCGATAATGAGGGTTTCTGCGTTTTAATTAGAGGCTGTGGGATTTGCGGTCGGTGCAATATTTTTTTTTTTTTGTATAGCGTATTTTAAACAGATTCTATGGCATTATTTTATCTCTAGATTAGACATACGAACAGTTAACTTAAATAAAAAAACGAGTCAAAAGATAAGGTTTGAAATACAGAAGATCAAACACACACACACACACACACACACACACACACACTAAAAAAAACGAAAAAACAAACAATAATAGTGTCTATACGATGATAATAAAAAAACAATACGAAAGACAGTAGAAAGCATCAGAAGAAGAAGCAGAATCAGAAAAAAAAACAAAGAATGCAGGTTCAGTAACACTAAACTTTCCAGCATCTTCTCTCGTTCTCTCTTCGTTCGTACATAGTTCACGCCCCAGTAGAGCATCTCGGCGTTTCAGCATCTTTATAGACACTGAAGTCAATCCGGACAAGACTTTGCACTCTGGACACTGAGCCTTGAGTTTGTTTATTTATGTAAAAAAAAAAAAAAAAAAAAAAAAAAAAAATGTTCCTGCATTTAATTTCGTTTAATGGTTATCGCACAAATAACCTTCAGTCTTCATCCTAAGTACTGTATGTATCACATCTGTATTTGGATTAAACCAAGAAAATATAAACAACAAGAACAATAAGAAAAAAAAATAGATGTTAACAAAAAATAATCGAAAGAAAAATACGAAATCAAACAATACAAAAAAATAGAGAAAAAACTAAAAATAAACAAATATAATAAAAAAAAACAAAAAAACTCGCAAACAGAGGTCCATGCCCTAATACTTCCCGTCTTGCCTTCAGAGATTTTCAAGAAACCCGAGTAATAAAGATGTTTAAAACGACCACATGTCACACCTCGGCCGCGCCAACCTCGACGGCAGGGAGGTTGGCGTTCATGGCAGTATAAAAGAAGAAGAACAAGAAGGAGAAGGAGGAGGAGGGGGAGAAAGAGAAGAAGAAGAAGGAGGAGGAGGGGGAGGAAGAGAAGGAGGAGGAGGAGGGAGAGGAGGAGGAGAAGGAGGAGAAGGAGGAGAAGGAGGAGAAGGAGGAGGAGGAGGAGAAGGAGGAGGAGGAGGAGGAGGAAGAGGAACAGGAGGAGGAGAATAATATCAATAAGAAGAAAGAAGATAAAACAATAACTTTCCTTAAACAACAATAATAATAAATAAATAAAGAACAAATACGTAAATAAAAAATAAAAGAAATTAAATCAAATAAAATAACAACAAGAACAAAAACAACAACAGAGAGACCAAGCACTTTCACACCTGAGCCAAAACCCTTTCACGGCCTGGAGCCTCGAGTTCCAGCGCCGTGATCCTCGAGAGAAAGCAGCTGGAGCTCGTGAGGAGGACGACCCCCAAAACTTCTTTCTTGAGATGCGTCTTATTATTCAGCGTCTCATAAATTTTGAGATTATGAATAAATGAATAATCAGATGAATAAATAAATGTGGGACGCAAAGGACAAGATTAAAATGAAAGTTGAAAAAATGAGCATGCGAATAAGAGAAATAAAAAAAAGGAAAATGCACAAGATAAATACGATAAATAGGGATAGACGAGCAGAAAATAGAGATATCTCAGCGAAAGAATAATAAAATATATTCAAAGAAGACATTTATTTACGTAATCCCCTTAGGATAACATAAGATTATCCAACAGGCTCGTCAACTCCCGTCCACTTTGTCTAATCTCACATTTCAGGCTATAAATAGACCCCGAATATGGCATTTATACAAAGAGAAGAAGAAGAAGCAAGAAGATGAAGAAGAGGAAAAAAAAACTGTAATCAAATTAAACTCATTTAATCAATCCTACACCCTTGAATAATTGTGATTTCATGTGTCCGAAACCTGTTACAACGAAGAAATGCATGGCGATGGCGACGGCTTAGCATGAAGACAAACACAAATGCAAATCGTATGGAAAAAATATACACAAAGAAAATATAAATGAAACAGATGCACGGCCAGAGGAAGAAGAACACAAAACAAACAAAAAGACGAACGCAAGACTGCAAGCAAGGGGCATAAGGAAAACAAGGCATATACAAATCGCACCTCTCAATGCTGTTTACGGGCTGCAGAACGAGGGAATAAATAAAACCAAATAAGCTCGGGGATTGATTGTCGTCTCTCTCTCTCTCTCTCTCTCTCTCTCTCTCTCTCTCTCTCTCTCTCTCTCTCTCTCTCTCTCTCTCTCTCTCTCTCTCTCTCTCTTCGTCTTTCGTTCTCTTCTCTTCTCTATCTTTCTTTATTCCGTTGTTGCTTTCTTACTCGTTCGTTCTCTTTTCTCTGTCTGTCTGTCTGTCTGTCTGTCTGTCTGTCTGTCTGTCAGTCTGTCTGTCTGTCTGTCTGTCTGTCTGTCTGTCTGTCTGTCAGTCTGTCTGTCTGTCTGTCTGTCTGTCTGTCTGTCTGTCTGTCTGTCTGTCAGTCTGTCTGTCTGTCTGTCTGTCTGTCTGTCTGTCTGTCTGTCAGTCTGTCTGTCTGTCTGTCTGTCTGTCTGTCTGTCTGTCTGTCTCTCTTCTCCATTTTTCCTTCCCCTCTAACGCTCATACATGTAACTTCGCCCTTGCATATGACCACTGATGAACACACGACAGCGAGATCGATGGTGCGACTGAATATTTTATTCCCATACAAAGGTATATGGTGGGTGCGGGCGAGAAAGATATTCGCCCGTGGAAAGAAAAAGTCGTACGCAGGTAAAGTAATATTTCTCGCCAGGATATTGAAGTGGTTTTCCTTTCCGATAAAAAGGGAAAGTCTTATGGCTTGATAAAGGAGTATCTTGAGCTCAGATACCCGGGGAAGGACACAGAATTAGGGTAGCACTGGGTTCTTGTATTTCGTATTTTACTGACTGGTAAATGTTCTTGTGCTATATTGAAGGAACGATGCGGGACGAAACATATAGATTATTCACGCTAACATATGGGAATTGTGTTTTTTTAACATATTCTATAAATCAACAGTGAAAACAATATGCAAAATAGACGGAACTCGCTTTAAATGTTAAGATTATTGAAAAAGGGCAAATCTCCCAAACTCAAATAGTTCAAACCTTCAATACAGAAAGGTATAGTACCGGGGTAACACACGCAACACACATTCAATACATTTAGAGTACATCGGCACGCGGACTCGGTTTACCTGCGCCTCGTCACGCAAGGGCAGTCTGCGGGCTTGGTAACAGTGCTTGGCATGACACCATCTCACAATAATTCAGCAACGCCCTTCGCCCCGGCAGCACTCTGTCGGCGAACACCATCAGCGACACCATTGTTTAGTTTAGCGAAACTGCGAGCCTCCTCTGCATAATATGCGCGTCTTTTGGGAGTGTGCTGCTGTCGGGCGGGTGTGTGTGTGTGTGTGGTTCTTTGTGTGTGTGTGTTTGTGTTTGTTTGGGTGTTTCAGGTAACGTATTTTAAGAGGTGTGGTTTCGGTGTTTTATTCTGATGTAGCAGTGTCATTGTACGATTTGGTTTGTCCTGTAAATGTTTTCTTATTTCTTAATAATAATTTTCTAACATTTCTCCATCTAATTTTTACACAAATAATCACACATTTCCAAGGCTGTGTCCATACATACCAGCTGCATTTTTGTCGTCTTTTACATTTCCTTCCCCTCCTCCCCCTCCTCCCCCTCCTCCCCCGCACCTGCACATCTCTCCTTCCTAAAATCTTATCCTCTTATCTCCCTATGATTAAATCAGCGCCTCACACCTGGGCATTTCCTGCTCGCCTGATCCTCACCTTCACGTAGGGCCTCCAGCCATCCAGAACCAGGTGTGCGTCACAGCCTCCCAATCACAGACTCGCAAGACAGCTTCTTCTTTATGACATCCGTGATGACGCTCATCACAGGAGGCTCGCTGGTAACATCAGAGGTGAACTTTCAACTGCAATATATTCCCTTCTAAAAGATCCTATAACAGTACCCCTTTTAGCAGCGGATGACTCGGAGGAAATTGAGTCTTAAATCCTCCTTCGACTTGGAAAAGGAGTCTTAAATCCTCATTCGACTCGAAAAATGAGTCTAAATCCTCATTCGACTCGAAGAATGAGTCTTAAATCCTCCTCCGACTGGAAAAATGAGTCTTAAATCCTCCTTCGACTCGAAAAATGAGTCTTAAATCCTCTCTCGACTCGATCTTACTCATCTCACCGGCTCACACACTCACTCCTCCTCACACGGCGCTCATAATGTTCCTCTCTGAGACGTCGGCAGGCTGGATCTCCAACTATTTCCTGAATGGGTCGACCTTGGCTGCTCACCGCTTCTCCGTGGCTGTCTGCAGCTGCCTCCCGAGCCGCCGGTGACCCGCTCGAGGAGGGTTTACATTTCCCCCGAATCTCTGTCGCGTTTCAGGTAGGCCCCTTGGGTTTATTCGGTGGGTGGAGATTCTACGTCGGTATGATTTTAAGGCTTTGTTTATCGGCGGGCCTCTGTCTGTGCGTTTGTTCACACACACACACACACACACACACACACTCACACACACACACACACACACACACACACACACACACACACACACACACACACACACACACACTCACACACACACACACACACACACACACACACATATGTATGTATGTTTATGTATATAAATATATATATATAAATATATATAAACATATATATAAACATATACACACACACATACACACACACACACACACACACACACACACACACACACATATATATATATATATATATATATATATATATACATATATATATATATATATATATATAAATATATATATATATATATATATATATATATATATATATATATATACATATATACACACACACACATATATATATTTACACACACAAACGCACACATAAGCGATCACGTCCCTCCCTCCCTCGCCTCTGTATCTCTTCTCCTGTCACTGCGCGACAGTTCTTCTAACACGCTACCACACTCCAATAGATCATTATGTTAAGTTACAATTTAAAAAAAAAATGTTTCTGAGGCGATAGTGTGCGCGCTATCAACCAGACGAGAACCAAAACACAAGAATTAATCATACGCACTTGAACAACAACAACAACAACAAATGCAACCACAACAAAAATCGATATTTCTGACCATTAGCAAGAGACTTCATTGAGCATCTTAGAACATCATGACCATATAAGGAAAAGACCGGCAACGCCCCCACCCATCCCCTTTCCTCCCCTCCCCCCCCATATTCTAACTCGGCACGATGACGCAACGAAACGTACAACGGCTCTTTCGGAGACGCACGACGGCGAGCCAAAGATGACGTCACCAGGTATGACGTCACGCTCGCAAAGCTACCATGCCCAGGCGGTGTGGGAGGTGACGTCACTGCTGGGCTATGAACGTACGGGGAAAAGAGATTATCCGTGGAAGACATATCAGCTTTATATTTTCGATTGTTGCAACAAAATGAGGAGTCACGATGTCTCCTATCAGAGGCTATATATCTGGTCGGACTGTAATTCTGCAACATTTTGTGATTTATTGTAGAATCGTCGAAACATTTGACCGTTCTCATAGTCTATTCGTTTCTTAGTTTTCTTTAACCTTGTCCGATCCAACATCAATGATAATCGTGCAAACACGGGTCTACATATTTAATTGAAAAATACTATATATAAAATCTAAGGAACCTGTAGGACATGCGAGTTAAACGTGGCGTGCATAGTCCGTAGGGTGTTTTAGTCCCCGAGTCTTGCATGTTTTTGCTCTTGAAAACCTTGTAACGTTTGTGCCCTTATATGACCTTACTAACCATCTATGGCGTCCCCTCATTCTTACATCTCAAATTCTGCCAAGTTGGTTTTATGTCATGTCATAAAAAACGTATCTCTTCCCACCATTTTCCATTTCCTCTCTACCTCCACGAATGTTATCGCCTCTATCTCCTAGCTCCCTCTTCTCCTTTTCCCTCGTCCCACCTGTCCCTCGCGCACACTTTCACGCTGATCTCCCGTCCATTAAGCCGATAATGGCGTCAGGGCCGGTGACGTATCCATATACAGCTGTGATCAGGCCTTTGTTTCTCTATCATGAAGATCACTTACCTCGCCCGCTCCTTCCATGGATCGTTCGGTCCGGGGCGAGGAGGGGACGTAACAACAAGAACAGCTCGAACAAACACACGCGCGCAAATACAACGGCTTATAGGGCTCGATCCAACAACTACAGCTCGAGATGGTTTGTGCGCCCACGTGGTAGCATCCCCGAGCGAGATCAAGTGGCAAGTGCGTTCATTTAAAGTGTTCAGCGCCGTGACACCATACGGCCTAGGGGTGACAGGGCGCTTATAACATGCGCTCTGCTGCTGCTGGCGGCCAGATGGTCACCGCCCCCCCCCCACGCCCCTCTCCCTCCCCTCTTCTCCCTCCTCCCTCTTCTCGCTATCTCCCTCTCCTCGTTGCCATCTCCCTTCTCCTCTCCTCACCCTTCTCGCTATCTCCCTCCCTTCTCCTCACCCTTCTCGCTATCTCCCTCCCTCCTCCTCCTCCCTTCTCCTCGCCCTCTTCCTCCTTTCTCCTCTCCCTCCCCCACATGCCTCCCTACCAGCTCCCGAAACTCGCTCTTGTTTACATTCAACTCGTAAACTGAAATGCATTTGACCTCTGACCTTTTGGAGGAGGGGGAAGGGGGCGCATAAACAACGAGAGGGGTCACTTATGTGTCCCATCAAAGGGGTGGGGTGGGGAGGGGGCGCTGAGGGGCTGTGGAGGGGAAGTCGGGGGTGAAGGGTGAAGGTGAGAGGAAACGAGGGACACACACACACACACACACACACACACACACACACACACACACACACACACACACACACACACACACACACACACACACACACAAACACACACACACACACACACACACACACATGGAGGGGGAGGGGAGAAAGGGAAAGAAAAAAAGGTATATGCCTTTTTATGCCTTTTTGCACCACTCGAAACATTAAACCTTACTTGAATTGTCTGTAGTCAAGAGCACTTCGTCTTATTCAAGCTTTATCTCTCAAGTACAAGAAGTCCAGAATCATCAAATATTAAAAGGATGATTATCAATATTTATGTTGTTGTTGCAGATGAGACCTCTTGTTAAGCCGCGCCTGTTACTCTGTGATTGTCCATTGCTCTGACCCCTTGCAATGAGGGGTCAAGAGAGGCCAGGCCAGCGATGTGACTTGCAAAGGTGTACCTCCGCGACATTGTCCTCATGTTATAATAAATATGAACAGATAATACAAGGTGTCAGGGGATGCAAATTATGTGTATGTAGTATGCATATGTGGTAACGGTCGTTGATTTCGTATCCAGGAGGTTGTCTGAATCCTAAAACATACCTTAACGCTCAAATGTATACAAAAAAATATTGCATACGAGTAATACTATAGTACATAGTCACCGAAAAGCATGTAAAAGATAGCGTAGCTCTACAGGTGTTTGGCATACATAAGAATGTCTGAGACAACGAAACGAGACACTTTACACGTGAGGCATAAGTGTTGATGCTGTAAAAATAATCACCAAAATATATAAAGTCAAGCAAACTATCGCGTTAAACAGATAATTACAATCCGTAAATATTTATGATACGAATAAGATATTGACTCATCAGAAAATATATATAAACGCTCCTAAATACCAATGCAAGCACAAAGCACGGGAGTTCAATGCGAAAAAATGTTGTAAAAATGTGCTCTAAGATCAAGCTCTCGTGTACACAGACAGACCTCCATGTACGTACACACATCCTCAAACGTACACACTAAAGGAGTTCCACACGGGGCTGTTGACTGTCATGTACACATACCACAAATTCAGACTTGACTGATCATCTGCCAGATAAGATCACATCATGAACAACATGACCCTCTCCCTCCCACTCCCTCCCCTCAAACTTTCTCTTCCCCCTCCCTCCTCCCTCCCCCTTCCCCTCTCCCTCTCTGCCACCTCCCTGCTCCTTCTTCCCCCCTCCCCCTTCTTCCCTCTTTCCCCTTCCCTCCTCCCTCCTCCCTCCGTCCTTCCCCCGTCCCCCGCCCCCCTCCCTCCCCCTCTTTCCCCGCATGTTGAACAATCCTCCACGTGAACTTGATCATGGTTGATGTACACATGCCTGAAGCTCTTGAGGGCGTGTTCTGAAGCCGGGTGGATATAATTATCTTTTTCTTTTGGATTTTGTGTTTGCAGTTGTGTTTTGCATGTTTTTAATGTGTCTTTTTTGTCATTACTCTTTTTCCTACTTTGTTTTTCTTTATGATAATGATTCTCTACGCAGATACACATATTTAGTATCAATCAGTTGAGAAGACTCGTTATTCTGAATTATTCTGGGTAGTAGGCAACACACACCAATGGAAGGATGCATATGTCATTATCGGTAATTTTATGCAGTTCTATTCACTCCTCCATTCTCAGCCAGATGTGAATATGCCGGAGTGCGGGTTATGCCTCCCCCGCCCCCCAATCACACCCACCCCCTTCACACACACTAAACAACCTCCTCCACCCCCTTCCCCACCTCCCTCACACACACACATTGAACAAACCCCCTCCCTCCCCCCCACCCTACTACCCCCTCCACCCAGTGAACCCGCGTGTATTCGTTCAGGTTCAGGTTGTCGACTGCTGTCTCAAAGTGTCTCTCTATCTTTAATACATGTGCAGATACATAATTTCCCAACCACACGCCCACGACGATGCGCAAACTTGGGTGTGTTCGCGGGTGTACAAACGGCATTTTGCACAATTATATCCGGCCAGTACCCACGCCCACAATCGTCCTTGTACACAAAGCCACATGTAGAGTTCTGTGGTTGTCTGTCTCTCTGGTTGACTGACTGACTGACTGACTGACTGACTGACTGACTGACTGACTGACTGACTGACTGACTGACTGACTGACTGACTGACTGACTGACTGACTGACTGACTGACTGACTGACTGACTGACTGACTGACTGACTGCCTGACTGACTGGCTGTATATCTGACTGTCTCTCTTTCCATCTCTTATCTATCACACATACAATCAAATACACACACATACCCCCCCCCCCGCCCTCTTACACACACACACACACAACTCCCCCAAACAACCACACACACACACACACACACACACACACACACACACACACACACACACACACACACACACACACACACACACAGGGGGTCTGGCACGCACATACTAAAGCTCGCCGAGATGCTCGTCGGGAGACTGGACTTGGTGCGACCTTGTGAGCCTCAACTGGACCGGTTGGGAAATGTCGCCACTGGTCTCTGGGCATCGGAGACCGATCCCTGGCCACTCTCCCTTCCCCCTTCTACCCTGCCGAGCCCTGTTCAAAACCCCTTTATCCACTTTATACCCCTACCCTGTCTACAACCTCTCTATCCCCTGCTTCACTACCCCTGCCATGCCCCCCCTCGAACCCCCCTACCCACTAACTTTGGTCGGTCGGTCGGTCCCGGACCTGCATATAACCCCCTTCTTCTCCTCTTACCTTCGTTTTTCTCTGTGTCTCCTCCTTCTCTCTCTCTCTCTCTCTCTCTCTCTCTCTCTCTCTCTCTCTCTCTCTCTCTCTCTCTCTCTCTCTCTCTCTCTCTCTCTCTCTCTCACTCCCCCTCTCTCTCTCACCTTCTCTCTCTCTCTCTCTCTCTCTCTCTCTCTCTCTCTCTCTCTCTCTCTCTCTCTCTCTCTCTCTCTCTCTCTCTCTCTCTCTCTCAGTTTCCCATTATGTCTCTCGCTTCTTTTATTTTGCACATGTTTATTACATCTATTGAGTAATAGCAAATCTATACTTACGTTATAAATGGAATTGTTATTTCATAGTCTGAGTAAATAAAAACAAAATCAGTTTGTCTCTCTATCTATCTTCTATCGATCGATCTATCTATCTATCCATCTATCTGCCTTTCTTTCTCATTCGGCAGGACAAACGTAAACAAATAATGATAATTAAAAACTAAATTTAATAAAAACACTCAAATCAAATACTCAAAGGAAAAGCTAAATAATTAAATAAATGAATAAATAAAAAATCATACTCAGAGCGAAAGGAAAACATCCCCCTCCCTCCCTCCCCCATCCCCTCCCTCGACAAGTATCGAAAGCCCATGACACCCCCTTCCCCACCTTCCCCCACTTGGGCCCCTCCCCATCTCCCCCACCGTCTCCCCCCCCGGGCCCCTCCCCATCTCCTCCCTCGGCCCTCCCCATCTCTCCCACCCCCTCTTCCTCCCTAGACCCCTCCCCAATCTCCCCCCTCCCCCCCACCCACCCAGCGCGGACGTCGAAGGGGGAAACAAGAAGCTTCGGTCCAGTTTTTGCCGCGCCTCCGCGAAGGTTGGTCGGGCCACCTGCGCGCTCCCGGTCTCGCTTTCTTAGAGGAGCAGCGGGCGGCGTCTTGAGGAAAGGGGGTGGGGGGTATTGGAGAAAAAAAAATATGGGAATATTTTCGTACATGGGTTGGAATTTTGAAAAGAAAATATATGTATATTTCGTTATAGTGAATTTGGTTATCTGGATATAGACTTTATCAATATTATCATTCGCATTAATACTAAAATCATTAATAACTTTTTAAATATTTTCACCGTTACTATTGTCGGTGATTCACTGAGTCTCATGCTTATTCAATCACTTAGATAATGACTGAATCACTTAGGTACCTATTCCCGTGTCATTCAATTAATCAATCCATTCATTTACTCATTACTCGTCACTCTTCAGGCACGGTCTCACTTCCTCTCTGTCTCTGTCTCTCTCTCTCTCTCTCTCTCTCTCTCTCTCTCTCTCTCTCTCTCTCTCTCTCTCTCTCTCTCTCTCTCTCTCTCTCTCTCTCTCTCTCTCTCTCTCACTTTCTCTGTCTCCTTTCCAATCTCTGTCGGTGTCTGTCTCCCTTCCAATCTCTGTCTGTCTATCTGCCTGTCTGTCTCTGTCTCTTCCTCTCTCTCTCTCTCTCTCTCTTCTCTCTCTCTCTCTCTCTCTCTCTCTCTCTCTCTCTCTCTCTCTCTCTCTCTCTCTCTCTCTCTCTCTCTCTCTCTCTCTCTCTCTCTTAGTCGTTCTCTTCCCCCCCCCCCCTCTTTATGCCATGCCATTCTCTTATCCATTCCAGTGTTAGTTCCTATTTACCCACTGTCCGATTACTCACTTCTGTGGCCTCTTCCCTCTCCCTCCGACCTTTGACCTCTCTCTGACCTCTTGTCCCTTCTCCCCTGACCTCTCTTGACCTCTCATGGTCACATAAGGTACACAAATCAGGCATGTTGCTAGCAGTTGGTTGAACAATGTGGGAGATATTTTGAAAGAAAGTTGCAGATGGAGAGAAAGAGGAAGAGAGAAAGTTGAGGAAGGAGAGAAAGAAAAGAAGACGGAAAGGGAGAGGACGAGAGAAAGAAGAAGAGAAAGTTGATGATGGAGAGAAATGTAAAAAAGAAAGTTGATGACGGGAGGGAAATGTAAGAAAGGTAAAGGGGAAGAGAAAGAGGAAGAGGGAGAAAGCTGAAGAGGAAGAGAAAGAAAAGAAGTAAGTTGAAGAGGAAGAGAAAGATGAAGAGAGAAAGTTAAAGAGGGAGAGAAAGAGGGAAAAAAGAAAGTTGAAGAGAGAGAGAAAGAAGGGAAAATGAAGTAGAAGTTGGAGAGAAAGAGGAAGAGGAAGAAAGATGAAGAGGGTGAGACAGAAGATAAAAAAATGAAGATGTAGGAAGAGGAAGAGAGAAATATAAAGACATAGAAAAAGAATAAGAAAAAAAGAGGATGGAGAAAAATATGAAGAAAGACGAGGAGAGAAAGAGGAAGATGGAGAGTAAGAAGAAAGGGAAAAAAAATAAGATGAACAGATCCGAAGAAGGAAGAAGAGGGAAGATGGAAGAATAGAAAAATGAAAAAAAGGAAATTAAGAAAAAAACTAAATAAGGTAAATAAAAAGGAATCTGCATTTTTTATGATAAAGCACGAGAGATGGAGGGAGCCAACAACAAAGCAATGAGATAGATAGATAGATAGATAGATAGAGAGAGAGAGAGAGAGAGAGAGAGAGAGAGAGAGAGAGAGAGAGAGAGAGAGAGAGAGAGAGAGAGACGTACTAAGAAAAAAGAAAAAAAAGAAAAAAACGAGCATAAACCGAAGATAAAATAAGGAAGAAGGTAATAATGCTAAAACACCAAGTCGCGATGACAGGTTGGGACACTGAACGAGGGGGAACGAGGAGGGGAAAGGAGGAGGGGAGCAAGAAATAAAGGAGAGAGGAAGAAGGGAGAGGAATGAATGAGTGACATGCGTGTATGAGAAAAATAAATGAAGAGGGGCAGAAGGGGTAGGAGGGGGAGGGGGGGGGGTGCCACGAGGGGAAACGAGAGGGGGAGACGTTGCCTGAGGGGAAATAACTACCAATGACCAAGAATAACGAAGGGGAATGGCTCGATAAAACAAAATTAATAATAATTAAAAGGTATTTTTTTTAAATACAATAAATATAACATAAAAACAAAACAAATAAACGAATGACCCGATAAAACCCAATCAATAATAAAGATACAAAAAGAGGGATAACATATCTACATAATCGAGATATAAAAAAAAAAAAAAAAAAATTACAAGAACATTTGTGAACACATAAAGAACACGAAGAACACATGTACTTTACCATTACACTCATTCTCCCTGGCCTCCAGATATTCTTACCTGGAATGAAGAGAAGAAAATGTTAGATATAATCATTAAAAAAACAAAAAAGAAATTTGATAAAATCATTTTTTTTTTTCATAAGACCATTTATTATAAGTAAATCCTCTCCGAGTTCCGAGTTTAGTATGTCCGTGTACGTAGATGTGGATATATAAAATAATACAAAAATATATAGAAATAAAACAAATAGAAAATACGAGAAATAATAAACAGATAACTAAAATAAACAGAAAACAAATAAATAAAACAAATTAAGAAATAAACAATCCTAAGAAAAATAAGTAACCGAATAAAACAAAAGAAAAAAAAAAACGAGATTAAGAAGAAAATCCTCCTTAGTCACAGCCCCGCCCGCACCCCCCCCCCCCCACACCCCGCATCTGGTGCCTCTCACGACGCATGCGCAGAGCGTCCAGCCAAATAGGGGGACCTTCTTCTATGACCCCGGATCCCCCCCCCCCCCCTTTGCCGTCCAGTCTCGTGTTCCTTATTCCTTATTCTATGGTCTTTCTGTTCCCCCCCTTTTCGAACGTTTTTGTTTTGTTTTTGTTTTTTGTTTTCTTGTTCTATTTTCTGGTATACTGTTCGTAATGTTTTATGTTCTCTGTTTTTGTTCTGTGTCTCCTGTTCCCCTTGCCATTGCTCTCCGTTGTTGCACATTCTCCTGTTTCCTTTCAATAACCCACAGTTCCGTTCCGCTGTTCCCAATTCTCCCATTCTCTTCTCCCAGTTCCTTATTCCCCCATTCTCCCCCCCCCCCCCCTGTTCCTTATTCCGCCGTTTCTTTTCCTATTCGCCTACTCTCTTCCCTTTATCCCTTGCTGTTAGCTGTTGTTCCATATTCCCCTATTCTCTTCATGTTTCGTTCCCCTATTCCCTGTTCGTTGCTGCTGCCCTTTATTTTAGTGTTCCTTTCCACTGTT
>NC_061850.1:22829019-22846519 GCF_019202785.1 Penaeus chinensis | reverse complement strand
TATCCCCTCCTCTTTCCTCCTATCCTCCCCCTATCCCCTCCCCTTGCATCCTATCCTCCTCACTCTTCTTCTCCCTTCGTTCCTTATCCCTTATCCCTTTTCAGTCCTTCCCCCATCTCCTCCCCCTTCCCATGTCCCTCTCCTCTCCCTTCCACCTCAAGTTCCCTCTCCTTCTTCCTCCCTATCCCCTCTCTCCTTCTTCCTCTCCTCCTCACTTCCCTTCTCCATTCCCCTTCTTATCGGCATCTCTCAAACCACATATTCTTATTATCTTTCTCCTTCCCTCCTCCTTCTCCCTTCCCTATCATGTGCTTATAGATGTCTCTTCCTTTTCTTGACTCGACGTGCTATACATACATACATACATACATGCATACATACATAAATACATACATACATGCATACATGCATGCATACATACATACATACATACATTCATACATACATGCATGCATACATACACACACATACACACACACACATATATTTATATCTGTGTGTGTGTGTGTGTGTGTGTGTGTGTGTGTGTGTGTGTGTGTGTGTGTGTGTGTGTGTGTGAGTACGAGTTTAATTGTATGTATGCGTTTATGTACATACCCAACCATCCATCCTAGGAAGGCTTATGGAGACTCAGAAGGAGGCGATAAAAACACATTATAAAAAACAAGGCGCCTGAACACACTCGGAAAGACTCGGCCGAGCTGACCTTGCCGGGGGCTACCTCGGGGCCACGGGAAGCCGGTGGGGGGGAGGGAGAGGGAGAGAGAGAGAGAGAGAGAGAGAGAGAGAGAGAGAGAGAGAGAGAGAGAGAGAGAGAGAGAGAGAGAGAGAGAGAGAGAGAGAGAGAGAGAGAGAGAGAGAGAGAGAGAATGAAAGAGAAAGAAAGAAAGAGAAAGAAAGAAAGAGAGAGACAGAGAGATAGATAGATAGAGGTCAAAGGGTCGAAGAGAGAGGGAAGAGGCCACAGAAGTGAGTAATCGGACAGTGGGTAAAATTCATGAGTTTGGAGATAGGAAGTAACACTGGAATGGATAAGAGAGTGGCATGGCATAAAGAGGGAGGGAGAAGGAGAACGACTAAGAGTGAAAGAGCGAGAGAGAGATATAGATACATAGATAGAGAGAGATAGTGACGGACAGATAGATATATAGAGATAGATAGATAGATAGACAGATAAAGAGAGAGAGATAGAGACGGACAGATAGATAGATAGAGATAGATAGATATACAGATAGATAGATAGAGAGAGAGAGATACAGATAGAGAGAGAGAGAGTAAAATGGGAACCACAGAGAGTTCATGGGGAGAAAGTGAATCCCAAGGAAAATTTACCCAAGGGAAGTTCACCCAGAAGGGAAGTAGCACCTTAGACAGGAGCATGTTGGAAGAGGGTCTTCATATGTGTTTTCTTTTCGTTTCTCTTTCTGATTCGACTTCCTCCGGATGTGTGTTGTCTCGCCGAGTTATGACGTAATGCCGATGGAAACAAACAAGCGCGTATAAACAGTTTGTTTTTTTGGACTGGATAAACAAGGGAATCCTTTGATAAAAATAACAACACGATCATAATAATAATAATAATAATAATAATAAACAATATATAACATAAATAGACAGAACAAAAATCACATTCAAAATAACACACACGCGTACTTACAAATAAGCAGACACAACGGAATCAACAAATAAACGAACATTGTTGCAAATACAAGCAAACCGCACGCCCCCCCCCCCTTCCCCTCACTCTCTCCCTCCAATCACTTCGCATTTACACCGCAGCAGCTCGAGTAAATTACACTCGTTCAGAATACACGCAAACTGGCGCACAAAACCGCATCGCACTGTAGCATGAGGGGTCCTCTCCTCCCCCCCCTCTCCCCCTCTTCCCCTTCCTTATAATTCGATATTCTCTTCTCCTCTCTCTCTCTCTCTCTCTCTCTCTCTCTCTCTCTCTCTCTCTCTCTCTCTCTCTCTCTCTCTCTCTCTCTCTCTCTCTCTCCCCGATTGTCTCTTCCCTCTCCGATCCCCTCTTGCTGGTCCATTCTTACCTTCCCCTCTTCCTTTTCATCACCTTTCCTTCTCCCTTTTCCCCTCTCCTTCCCACTTACGTCTCGCCTCTCCATTACCTCACCACCATCTTCACCCTTTTCCTCTTCCTCTTTTTCTCTCCCCTTCCCCTTTCTCCTTCCTGCCCTCTCCCTCTCCCCCTCCCCCTCCCTTCCCAAATACCCCCTCTCCCCTCCTCCTTCTCCTACCTATTCCCCTCACCATCTCCTCCTCTCCCTCCCCTTCCCCTCCCCCCCCTCCTCTCTCCTTCCCCTCCTCCTCTTCCTTATCTCTCCCCCCCCCTCTTCCATCCCTCCCCCAGGCTACTGTCTCTGCGTAACACGAAGTCAAAAACATAAGCTCATTACGTAGTGTTTTGTGTCAGGGTGAGCGAGATAATGAAAGAGTGAGTGATGGTGAGTGATGGTGAGTGATGATGAGTGATGATGAGTGATGGTGAATGTGAGTCCACGCTACTGATTTGTGTGAATTATGAAAGTGAACTCCGTTACCAGTCTGCCACTCAAGCTATCTTATTATGTATCTCTCTATCTATCTTTCAATCTATTTAATTATCTATATATCTATCAATCTATCAATGTCTATCAAGCTGTCCATTCATCCATCCATCCATCCATCTACCTATCTATCTATCTATGTACCTCTCTATCTACCTATCTGTTTATCTGGGCCCTATCTATCAATCAACCTACTTAACGATCTATCCATTTGTCAGTCAATCTCTGTCCACATATCAATTTGTCCGTCTATCTATCTATCTGTCTATCTATACATCCACATGTATAGACATCCCCTTTAAATTTCAAAACACATAATCAGCTCATTTTTCAAACCAAATTCAATATTAACAACAAATCAATCAATCCAAGAAATAAGTAAACAACTAACAGTTTATATAAAAAAATAACCTCCGCCCAATCAAGCAATCAAGCTCCGTCCAATCAAGCACCGCCCAATCAAGCCAATAAGCTTCGCCCAATCAAGCAATCAAGCTCCGCCCAATCAAGCCACCAAGCACCGCCCAATCAAGCCACCAAGCACCGCCCAATCAAGCAACCAAGCACCGTCCAATCAAGTAATCAAGCTCCGCCCAATCAAGCCACCAAGCTCCGCCCAATCAAGCAATCAAGCTCCGCCCAATCAAGCAATCAAGCTCCGCCCAATCAAGCCACCAAGCTCCACCCAATCAAGCCACCAAGCTCCGCCCATCAAACAAACAAGCTCCGCCTAATCAAACAAACAAGCTCCACCCAATCAAGCAATCAAGCTCCGCCCAATCAAGCAACGCAGGCGGATTAGCGAATCACGTGACCCGGTAACGGCGCTGGATAAACTCGAGGGGCGGGGGGGGGGGGGGAGGTTAATAACAGCCCACGATTCGTAATTCCTTTAATTGCTCCCTTCATTATCCCTTTTCGCTGTGTATTTCTTTTTCGTTATTTTTCCCCCTCCATTCGATGATGAAGGAGGAGAGGGAGGTAAAGGAGGAGGAGGAGGAGGAGGAGGAGGAGGAGGAGGAGGAGGAGGAGGAGGAGGAGGAGGAGGAGGAGGAGGAGGAGGAGGAGGAGGAGGAGGAGGAGGAGGAGGAGGAGGAGGAGGAGGAGGAGGATTAGAATGAGGAGGAGGAGGAGGAAGAAGTTTAGAGAAGGCGAAGGTGAAAAAGGAAATAGGGACGAAGTGAAAGAAAAACAAAAGAATAAGCAAACAGAAGAACTGAATAAAGTAAGAAGCAACAAAAGTAAAAAATAAGGAAAAAAAAACCAACAGATATCAAGAAAAAAAAGAAAATAAAAGTAAAGAAATGAAAAGGAAAAATAAAGAAAAGAAAAAAAGAGAAAAAAATAAAGAAAAGATAAAGAAAACAAAAGAAAAAAAAAAAAAAAAAAAAAAAAAACAATGACCTTGACCCGTTATAGGCTTCAAATCTTCTTTCATTTTCCCTTTTCTTGCGAGATCCAAACCGCAGATGATGATGATGATGGAGACGTCGACGCGGCCAATTACCGATGCTTTCGGAGTCTAAACGCGGTGCAGGGCGAGCTCCTCCCCCCCCCCCTCTTCTCCAACCTCCCCATGACTTAAAATAACAAAAGAAAAAAGGGAAAAGTGGTCGTGCCATGCCTATTGGCGTCGAGGTCAAAGGAAGAAGACGCTTGAGAAAGAACTACAGATGGTGAAGGCGATGAAAATGCACATACAAGCAAACACACATACACACACACACACACACACACACACACACACATACGTATATACTAATTCTATGATAAAAACAAAAAAAAAAAAAAAAAACGCTCTCCGATTACGCTCGTGAAAGCTTCAAATCCGCGTGAGAAGATGCGCGGATTTGTCGCGGTAACCTAGTCGTCCACTGACCTTTCCTGCCCTAATGATCTAACTTCTACTACTATTTCCACACCACGAACAGCTGAACTCTGGTTTCAGTGTTCCTCTCAACCGTGTGTCTCGTGTCTTGCTATATTACGGATCATTCAACAAGTGGGATATCATGCAGCATGGAGGACGATGCGGACCCTCCATTACCACGCTACCCTGAACTCGATGTCTCCTTGTACGAAGGACTGCTTCACGATTACCCTTCTGCACCTTCTCCAGTCAACGACCTCGAGACCTGCCGCATTATAATCCACTAGCGGGCGACTCTGAAGCTGAGAGCTGGCCAGCATCTCTTTGCGACGGAGAGGGACCATCACGACGAAGTTATTTGGAGATGTAAAGACAGAACCTGCGGGGCCATCTACAGACATCCTGCTGTCACTGAGAAGGCGGAGGTAGAAACACTGGCAGCCATGAAGGAACGCACTACCTCAACAGCAAGCCCACCGGGTATATTGTCAACGCATTCTACTCTAGAGTCGAAATCGTCTGCGGTCATCTGACACCGACGGAAGAGAGCGGCAACAGACAGGTGCGTCTGACCTTACACATGACAACGTAAGCGGAGAGGCCTTCCTTCCGTATGAAGATGGCAGATGGCATCCCTCATATCAAGAGAAGTAGCGGCTTGTGAATAAGAGGATCAATCACTGATTGCAAAATTATATACTTATATCCTTGTAGATTTACAATATCTGGGTCAAATAGTTAAAGTAATGGTGGTCCCCAATGAACGATAAAGTACTCATCACAAAAATCCCTAAAGAAAGTTTTCAAATTTCCAGAATTTTACATATAGGTTTTACAAGTCCAATACCAAGTTCACTGTACATTCCACATATCAACTTATTTATGCTGTAATTTTAACACTCCTTCCTAAATCTGGTCTGCTGACAATCAACCGTACGGACATTCGACGACGTGGCATTCCCGTACGTTATATCCACTTGTGAAATGGACGCCGTTGCGCAGAGGCGCGGTGACACTCTCTCCTCTTTATGGTGTCCCTGCACCACACACACACACACACACACACACACACACACACACACACACACACACACACACACACACACACACAAGCACACACAAACATCTACAGTTACGCACCCACACATATGTATTACAACGACATTCAGAGCTTCAAACATAATGCATTGAGAAGCTTGTGTGCAAATTGATTGGGAGATACTAATGTGGACTAATTGGCCATCGACATCGGATGTCCCGGGTGTGAAAGTTTGTTCAATATCGTGTTCACAGCACGACACATCACCTTGATTGACGTCTGGACTATTTGACCTCGATGACGCCGGAAAATGAAAAGTGTCTTAAAAAATATGAAAAAAATATAAAGAATGTTAATTAATATCTTATAAAAAATCTAGTCTCTGAGAAGTAAAAGCAAAGTGCAGGCATTATAAGGTAATTTCGCCCGTCCCATTATATTCAGCAATCTGGGCAACCATTAACCCATTATAAACCCCTTTTTACACCGTCATTAAGTCCCT
Source organism: Penaeus chinensis (assembly GCF_019202785.1). Taxonomy (NCBI): domain Eukaryota; kingdom Metazoa; phylum Arthropoda; class Malacostraca; order Decapoda; family Penaeidae; genus Penaeus; species Penaeus chinensis. The sequence continues at coordinate 22,840,544 of NC_061850.1, read as the reverse complement.
TTTACGTCGAGGATGATGATGTTTAAATACTAGCCGCTCCCTGTAATACTAGTCTAATTCGCGTCGCTACCCCGTTCACACACACACACACACACACACACACACACACACACACACACACACACACACACACACGCGCACACACACACACGCATACACACACGCACGCACACACACACACACACACACACACACACACACACACACACACACGCACACACACACGCACACACACACATGCAGAGTATACACTCGAGCTCTCTCTCTCCCTCCCCTCCCCCTCCCCCTCTCCCTCTCCTCACGCACAAACACACAAACACAGGCACGCGTTCCAGAAGCACATCAAAATACACTTTCTACATCTGTCTCTTTGTCTCTCTCCTCTCTCTACCAAAAGTAAACAACAAAGAATAAATATGACTCAACCATTAACACCTAACAGTACACACACACACAAAGAAATGACCAGCTAAACAACCACGTTTACTCTCACTCTCCTGTAGTCGGGAAAACAACAACAAAAACAAGAAATCAAGCCTATTAGCTGAACATAAACACAAACAACAATAAAAACAACATCAGTTAGAGGTTAAAGTCTGTTAAGTCATCTTAAAACACCAATAATAATTTTAAAAAATGGGATATTTAAACCTAACTTTACCTAACCCTAGAGCAACAACAACAGTCAGTCGATTAAATGAAATCGCAAAACAAAAAAGTAACGACAACAAAAACTCGATCGTCAGCGTACTATCCGAAGTTCAGCAAACTAATGACAGCAACATTAACAACGAAACAGGGAGCTAAGCTTACAATTAACAATAAAAACAAAAAACTGAAGTTGATCCTATCATCCAAAAACAACAGCAGCAATAATAACAACAACGACATAACTCTTAACAACTACAAGGACAACAGTAACAAGACGGTGATCCTAACAACAGAACCTTAGCTAATCCTTAAAAAAACAACAACAATAATAACAAATATAAGAAATCACGCCTCATCTGCCCTCCAAACAACAACAAACAAACACAAACGCAAAACTAAGCCTCCTATCTACACCTCACCTACCCCCCCCCCACAAACAACAACATAAACAACAAAAACAGTAACAAAAACAACAAACAACCAACGCAGGAAGCCGCCGCAGCCTCCCGTGTAGCAAGAAGCACAAACGCTGTTGACTCAAGACATAAAAAAGCCGGCGATGGTAAACAGTTTCCCAATCACGCCATGACCAGCTGTATGGCTAATGGCTGGCGTACCATTAACTCCCAGCTGTGAGAAAAAAAACATTCTATTCACTTCCATAATTAACAGACTGTTGCTAATGGGATGATTTTATGCATAACTGTGTATCCTGAGCACGAAGAAAAATATATACATATATATATTCCGTGTCGAGTCTGTAAACATCTCGATAAAATGAATCAAAATAAAAAAGGAGGATACGAAGAATAGAAATAAAGAAAAAATGGGAAGGAACGCATACGAATAAAAAGTGACCTACAAATGTTCATACACACTTTTAAACGTGATTTACCCCCCCCCTCCCTAAAAAAAAAGAAGAGTGGGCGTGATCTCTGAACAAGCTCTCCGTGTTACACTGGAATCAAATTCGATATTCAACTCTGGGATTAAAGAGTATAAATCACAAGCTAGAAATCGTTGATTATACAACAAGCAGTATGATAAAGCTGATGGAATAATATTTGGTTTGATCTATAAGCGTTCTCGTCATGCGTTTTGAAGGCTGCTTGTTAATACAGGCCTGGGGAATCCTTAGGGCAAACGCAGGCATAAACAGAGCACGGGCATACGAACACAGACACTTATGCATTAAACGTAGAACTATAAACACAGCCATAAACAAATACATGTGAATGAAGAACGTTTAAAGCCTAAATTAAATGCCAAATATCGTTGTACATAACTTCGGTGATATACACATATAAACATACAGCAAAGACATATAAAATCGCATATACAGAGCACATATAAACGTTCAACACTGAAATACAAACGCAATCATTCACAAATACACATTCGTCTATCAAAAACTTCAAAACCTATCTACGCACGCAACTACTGAGAAATATGCACACAGGCACAGCACAGACAAATAAACACACGCACACGAACACACGTACATATACAAGTCCAAAAGCTATGCGAACACGCCTTGGTAGCATCAGACAAACGCAATCACAAACACACACAAACATAAAACAAACAAACACAGGACAATCGAACACATCACAAAAACAAATCTAGAAATACTTAAGTAACTAACCCAAGTTATTAATCTAATTCAACAACCCAATCTATCCATATCTACCCTACCCATCTATTACGACTGGAATAAATCTCTCCAGGAAGAGTCAGCTGACAGATCACAACATGAAGAGAAAACACCGAACACAATGCCCAGAACACGAGCTGAAACGAGACGACTGTTGAACTGGATGATAACACAGCGGTGGGCGGGCTATGGGCGTAGTTGTGGGTGGGAGCTCGTGTGCGTTACATTATTCATGGCCGCCCAATAAGGGAGGTCCACGAAATGCGATTTTTCTCCAATGGAACAAACAAACAGTGCGCGCTGGGAGGCGTTCGCTGGGATCGTTTCTTTCGCTTGGGAAAAAAAGAGAGGGAAGGAGAGAGAGAGGGAGGAAGGGGGGGAGAAAGATAAAGATAGATGCACAGTTTGAGAGAAAGAAAGAGTGAAATATAAATATATACATATATATACACATACATATATATAAATTATATTATATAGATAGATAGATACATAGATAAATAGACACACACACACACACACACACACACACACACACACACACACACACACAGAGAGAGAGAGAGAGAGAGAGAGAGAGAGAGAGAGAGAGAGAGAGAGAGAGAGAGAGAGAGAGAGTTAGAGAGAGAGAGAGAGAGAGTGAGAGGTGAACCAAAAGAAACATTAAAAAACAACTCGGAAATCCATATCGCATCACACACACACAGCCTCGAGTTACGCCCTTTTTCACTCCCAAGAGTAATCAGACACTATACTTCTTATAAAGGAGATTAAAAAAGACTCTCTCTAAATCCAAGACTTGTGGCGCAAATTCTGAGAAATTTCGAAGGGGAAAAGGGAGTAAAAAGAGAGACAGAGAGAGAGAGAGAGAGAGAGAGAGAGAGAGAGAGAGAGAGAGAGAGAGAGAGAGAGAGAGAGAGAGAGAGAGAGAGAGAGAGAGAGAGAAAGAGAGAGAGAGAGAGAGAGAGAGAGAGAGAGAGAGAGAGAGAGAGAGAGAGAGAGAGAGAGAGAGAGAGAGAGAGAGAGAGAGAGAGAGAGAGAGAGAGAGAGAGAGAGAGAGAGAGAGAGAGAGAGAGAGAGAGAGAGAGATATACATAAACCCTCATTGAAAACTTGTCGATTCATCCTTTGGTGTTCCTATCAGCATATTCTGGCCACGTGACTCTCATACAAACCTTCGCCTTTTCGCTGAAGTTAATACGGCAATACATGCATCTCGTTTTTTTTTTTTTTTTTTTTTTTTTTTGTTACTAATTTGTTTCTTGTTTTTTGTTGTTGTCTGTGTAAATATATTTTAATATTTGTAAGGTCTGTACTCGTAAGTATCTTTTAAATTTCTTTTTAAAATCTGGGTTTGTAATTATTTTTGAATATGGTGATTATCTGGGGTTATTTCTGAGAATATTAAAATAGCATATTGTAAAGTGAAGTATTGTTCTTGCGATCTCAAAGACTTCCCTTAAGTTTTCCTAATGCTTTTTAAGGGCCTGTCTCTTTCAAATGTTTGGTCCGAGCCACACGAACCCACGACCTGACCAAAAACCCACCGCGTTTCTTAGATTTCTTAAGTAGTTGTGTTTGCTCGGAGCATGCTAATATCTCAAATGGTTTCCTAAAAGCTCTCAACATCCGAAGTGCTCCGACAGCCTCGCAGACTTCCACCGGGCTTCTTACTCTACGCTTAAGTTCTGCATTCAAATCTTAGACGATATCCTATAATCGCCCACATCTAAAGTGTTTCTCCGACCCCCTAAACTCCCTCCACGCCCCCCCCCCCCCCCTCCTGAGCCTCGTGCAAATCCTCGGCCGCCCCCGCCTGGCCCGGCGAGCGGCGTCCGGCACAATCCATGCTGTTCACACACTCGCACCCACGGTAGCGAGGTCCGTCCATCAAAAACCTGTTCTCAATCCCAATTATCAAGCCGGGACGCCAAATTACTTCATCCCGCCAGTGGCCCGCCGCCGCTGCCGCGAACCTCCGTCTGACTCTTAAACCTAATTAATTCAATTCGCTGAATATGCAGGATGGAAACAAAAAAGACCTTTCTTACGATGATACTTCTAATTCCACGTGCGCACGCACGCGTGCATGTTTTGAATGCACTCATGCAAGCACAGGAAGCTCTTATATGCATGTGTGTATGTAGGCTTATATATATCATAAAGTATGTATGTATGTGCGTATATTAAATAAATATAAATATATATATATATATATATATATATGTATGCATTACATACATAATACATGCACGCGCACACACACACACACACACACACACACACACACACATATATATATATCATATGTGTGTATATATATACATATATATATACATGTATATGTATGTATATGTATATGTGTACATATACATATATATATTTTATGTATACACACACATCTATATTCATATATATATATATATATATATATATATATATATATATATATATATAAATGCATCCACGCACGCGAGCGTCCGAGGTAAGCGCCACGAGTGTGGTCAATCTGAGAGCAAATCCTCGAGGGAAACACCGGCGCCACCCTCTCCGAAGGGCGGCCCGCGAGCGCCTCCTCGCCCTCTTACCTTCCTTCTTGGCAGGGTCCCCGACCATGCACTGCTCGCCGAGGCAGCACGCGAACTGGTCGCTCTCCAGGATGTTGGTGAGGATGGCCACGTCGTCGGGGTCCTCCTTGGCCTCCTCCTCCTTGCCGTTCTCCTTCGTGCCGTTGGGAGGGTCGGCCTTCTCCTTGAGGCTGGCCTTGTCGTCGATCTTGAGGCCGCTCACTTGCTGTTCTAAGGTGGTTGCCATCTTGCCGAGGGGGCGGGTGGGCGAGCGGGCGCGACTGTCCAGGCAGGGCTCAGCCTTCGAGAATGGGAGGCTCGTTTCGGTCCTTCGGCGGCCTGCTCTGTTCACTGTCGGTTTCGCGTGTTTCGGTTCGGTTTTCTAATAATGAGTATGTTTTTTATTTGTTTTGTTTTTTTTCCTCTATCAAGATCTGAAACGCAAAGGAAGGGACACCGGGCTTGAATACAACGCCTTTTTTTCGAGTGGAGGAGGATGGGTTGCGGGTGGACAAGCGAACGAGGGATTGACAAACGACCAAGCTAAAAACGAGAACAAAAACAAACAAAAACAATCAGTATTTACGTTGTTAAGTCAAAACCTCTACGCTGTCACAATCCCTCTTCACTGTCACCCACCACAAATCCCCGAGCAATGTCCGTCGACCGCCCAACGCACTCCCGCAGTCCATTTCCTCCCCTTAGGGACAGGGACACCGAACCCCAAGACCCAGCGATCACCTTCCCTGAAAGCCTCCCGCGATTTCCCCAAACCCTTCTCTCCCTCGTGTTTGTCTAGTAAACAACCCGCTCCCTTCCCACATGGTTCCTCAGACTTGGCACTGTCCCTTCCCTCACACACGACCCCCTTTCCTGGCGCCCCTCGCCTCGTGCACGACCACAAGCACAGAGCACGGGGCGGAATGCGTGCGGCCGTCGCGGGGAGAGCAGCGGGTCGTGGCGGGAGGGAGCGCGAGAAGCCTGACGAGGAGGTGTACACACCGCCGCGGTCGCCTGCTGACTGTCGTATCTCGCGAAGACTCCCAGGTCCTGTACACGGTAGTGGGGGTCCTCTCCCCCTACTAGACCCCTCCCTCTCCTCCTCCTCCTCACGACCTTCTCCCTCCCTCCCTCCCTCCCTTCCTCCCTCCCCTCTCTCTCTCCCCAACCCTGAATGCTGCTCGTCCTCGCCCTCTCCTTCTCTCCCTCACGCCCTCACTCCATCCTTATCCTTCTTCCTAACTGAACGTCCATTTCCCTCTCTACGAATATTCACACCCACGCATGCCCCCTCCACGCCCACATTCCTGCCGCCCTCATTCACGCCCCGGCAACCTCTCCTCTTACGTTCACGCCCATTTCTCGACCTTCTTCCTATCCTATCTTCCCACAATGGATAGAGGAAAGAGGAATAAAACATTGGGAATTATAATTTGCGGGTTTTAAATCGGATCTATTATTTGCACTTAATTTATTTTCGTGTTTTCACCGTCGCATGTGAAATCTGTTTTAATGATGATGGTAATAGATAATATTAGGGACGACGGAGACGAAGACGAGATGAAAAAAAAAAGAGGAGAAAGAACAGGAACATTAGAGAAAGAGAAAATTATAAAGAAGGAGGAGAAATAGTAGTAGTAGTAGTAGTAGTAGTAGTAGTAGTCGTAGTAGTAGTAGTAGGAGGAGGAGGATGAGGAGGTAGAGGAGGAGGAGGAGGAGGAGGAGGAGGAGGAGGAGGAGGAGGAGGAGGAGGAGGAAGAGAGGAGGAGGAGGAGTAGGAGGAGGAGGAGAAGGAGAAGGAGAAGGAGGAGGAGGAGGAGAAGGAGGAGGAAAAGAAGAGGATAATGATAATGAGGGCAAAGAATGACGAAAAGAAGAAGAAAAGCGTAGAAGCGGAAAAATAATAACATATCGTACGTATATTCAGCCTTCCGGAGTCTACCTTATCGGCCGTCACATTTCTTCACTGACTTGCTTTTGTTGTTTTTCTTCCTCCCTCTTTCTCCTCCTTCGCCTTCCTTGGCCTTTATCACCTCCTCCATCTTTTCGCTTTCACTTCTATCACCGTCTGTCCCAAATCTTCCCTCCTTATTTGATATTTCCCCTCTCTTCCTCTTGCTCGTTTGTCGCTTTCTTTCTCTCCCGACGTTTATCCTTGGTCCATCTTATTCCGGCTTTCACATTTCTGTCGTCTCTGTCTCTGTCTCTCTCTCTTTCTCTCTCTCTCTCGCTCTTTCTCTCCCTCTCTCCCGCTCTCTATCCCTCTCTTCCGCTCTCGCTCCATTTCTCCCGCTCTCTCTCCCTCTTTTCCTCTCCCCGGCTCTCCCCCTCTCTCTCTTTCTTTTCCTCTCTCCGGCTCTCCGTCTCCCTTCCCCCCCCTCTCTCACTCTCTCTCTCTCTCTCTCTCTCTCTCTCTCTCTCTCTCTCTCTCTCTCTCTCTCTCTCTCTCTCTCTCTCTCTCTCTCTCTCATCCTCAATCTACCTCTCTCTCACCCTCACTCTGTCTCTCTCTCACTCTCCCTCTCTCTCTCACTCTCTATCTCTCCCTCGCTATCGCTCTCTCTCTCTCTCTCTCTCTCTCTCTCTCTCTCTCTCTCTCTCTCTCTCTCTCTCTCTCTCTCTCTCTCTCTCTCTCTCTCTCTCCCCACCTCTTTTCTCTCCCCCTCCCTGCCTCTCTCTTATTTCTTCAGTCTATCATTTCTTTACGTCTTTTCTCCGTTTTTCGTTCCGCTCTCTCTCTAGTTTTCGTTTTCTTTCTAGGTTGGTTTTCTTTCTCGTTTTCTCTCTAACCTTTCTTCTCGCTTTCGTTTTCGTTCAAAGACGTTGCGGCATCCCCCTGGAGAGCCACCACTGCGGACATCAGCGGACAAGCCACATCGATACGGTTAGATGGTGAACACAGAGATAGGGGGGGGGGGGGGACCTCTCTCTTAGTCACTTTTCTCTCTTTTCTTACTCTTTTATCTCTCTTCCTTTATTTGATTATTCCTTTGTTCTTCTTTTTTTTAATATCTCCTCCATTTACAGCACCTCTCCGCGCTCATTCTATTTTTCTTATCTCCTCCGCCTCTTCCTCTGCTTTCGCTATCTTCTTCTCGTCTTTCATCTACCCCGTTCTCTCTCCTCCTTCTCCTCCACCACTTTCACTACTACCTCCCCCCCCCCTCCAACACCACCTCTTCCCTTTTCTTATCCCCTTCTCCACCTCCTCCTCCTCCTCCCCCCACCACCTCTTCCTCTTTCCTATCCCCTCCTCCACCCCCTCCTCCTTCTCCCCCCACCACCTCCTTCTTCACCCCCTCCTCCTCCTCCCCCCACCACCTCCTCCTCCCCCTACCACCTCTTCCTTTTCCCTATCCCCTCCTCCCCCCTCTCCTCCTCCTCGGCCGTGAGAAGAAGCTAAAGAAATCCTAAGACGACCTAATCTCGGTCCACGTGCGCTCGACGTCTCTCCCCGGCTTAACCCCATCCCGTGTCGCTACAGTGATACTCCCCGCCTGGCGCTTTTTACATACGGGACACGCAGCCTGCTTGCCCACCCGAGACGCATCGGCTGTGCTTCTGTTTTGTTTAGCTTGTTTTTTGCTTTTTCTTCTTTTTTACGTTGTATTTTTTTTTCGTTCTTATTTTTGTTCTTTTATTTTCCTTTCTTCTTTTTTTTTGGGGAGGGAGGGGGAGGGAGGGGGGGGGGCGCTCGTTTTTCGTGCATTCTCGCGCTGGCTTTATGGGGTTCGGTTGGGTTTGTACTTTGTCCGTGTGTGTGTGTTTTCTTTGTGCGTTGTTTTGGGGGAGCATGAATTGGTATTGCTGGTAATGCGTGCGTGCGTGCCTGGCTGTCAGTTCGGTAGCAAAGCGTGGTTGGCATAAAACCGCAATATTGCATAATCAAATACTCGATTTAAAAAAAAAAAAAACAGTTCAAACCTAGGAACGAAAACCAAAGGAATCTATAGGACAAATAGATACGTAAACAGACATGCAGATAGATAAATAGATACACCACTTCTTCAACCCTTTTCTTGCTTTCCGAACCGCCTCGATCGACAGTGCAGCGAGGACACAGCGAGAAACTGGCCGACAAGAGGCACGCCCCACTTGCACAGGATGCGGTATTTCCTCTAACAATTATCACTCGTGTGCAGAAGAGAGTGGGGGAGGGGGAGGGAGGGAAGGAGGGAGGGAAGGAGGGAGGGGGAGAGAGGGAGAAGGAGGGAGGGTGGGGAAAGAGGGAGAAGGAGAGGGAGATGAAGAGTGACAGGGAGAAGGAAGGAGAGTTGGGAAAGAGCGAGAGGGAGACGGAGAGGGAGAGGGAGAGGGAGAGGGAGAGGGAGAGGGAGAGAGGGAGAGGAAGTGTAAGAAGGATAAGGAGGGAGGGTAGGAGAGAGAGAGAGAGAGAGAGAGAGAGAGAGAGAGAGAGAGAGAGAGAGAGAGAGAGAGAGAGAGAGAGAGAGAGAGAGAGAGAGAGAAAAGGACATGCGAACGCCGACGAGCGGATGGGGCTACGCAATGTGAACAGAAAGGAAATTTGAAATCCGCGATACATGACCCGTTACTGAAACTTTTTTTTCTCTCTCTTTTTTTTGTGTTTATGTTGATACTTCTCTGATTTCGCCTCTAAATCTCTGTGACGGATTTCCACGCACCGATAAGGAAATTTAGCGTGAACGTAATCGTGCTGGTGTATATACGTAAGTATGTGTGTCCTGTAGTGTGCCTGCGTGTACATAAAGATATTTTCCTAAGTAGTGTAAGTGGAACGAATCCATTTATGTGTCCCTGTTTGTACATAGAAGCATATGATAAATACATGATTCACGTGTCTCCGTGTCTGTATCTGTACATGTGTACATACGCTCGCCACCTCATTTCTGCACACTGTATTGTCCACAAGATCGAATAATCCTTAAAAACCCAAGGTAAACACGACCAAAACATGATTCAAAGCCCGAGGAGCCGTCAGCACATTCAACTGATGAGCGATTTGCAAGTGATGTCATGCATGTCCCCCGGTGAATCCCCCTTCCGCTGTTCCTTCTTCTTTTATCCCCTTTCCTTCCCCACTCCCTCGTTCTCTCCCTTTCTCCTCTTCACTTCTTCTTTCTCTCCCTTTCTCCTCTTCTCTCCCTTTCTCCTCTCCACTTCTTCCTTCTCTCCTTATCCCCTCTTCCCTTCTGCCTTCTCTCTCTTTCTCTTCTTCTCTTCTTCCTTCTCTCCTTATCCCCTCTTCTCTTCTTCCTTCTCTCCCTTTCTCCTCTTCTCTTCTTCCTTCTCTCCCTTTCTCCTCTTCTCTTCTTCCTTCTCTCCCTTTCTCCTTTTCACTTCTTCCTTTTCTCCCCTTCCCTTCCTTCTCTCCTCCCCACTCCTTCCTCCTTCCCTCCCTCTCCTTCTCCCATCTCACCCTTCCCCCCTCCCTCCCCTATTTCCCCCTTCCTTCCCTCTCGCCTCTCTCCCCCCCCCTCATACCCTCTCCCCCGTTCCCTTCTTTCCCTACCTTTCCCCTCCCTCTCCATCCCTCGAACTTCACAAGCCCTGAACTTCAGCACTTGAAATTTCTCCCGGATAAGCGCACAGGAAGCGATTCTTCAAGCTGTCATTCATTTATCGGATGACGTCACAATCTCTCAAGCGATGGCGATGGCAGACTCGTAGATTCGAGTAAAAAGAGTAACGAGGTCGATGTATAAGAAAACAAACAAACGCATACAACATCGATCTGAGTAAGGACAGCGAGTAGCGTATCAAAACAAACAAACAAACGAATGAATCTAAAGCGCGTAATGAATCGACAGAAGTGGCACGGCGGCTATTTTCGGATTAAGTGATATAAAAGTCGAACGAAATCCAGGAAGTGATAAGAATTTTTGAATAGATTAGACGCGATCTAATCTCACCGAATCCGCGAAGATCGATTAGGTATTGTTTACCGACCGTATCTAAATTTATCCAGTCCATTGTTTTCGTACGAATCTGGCTCGCTTATTAAGTATTACTGAACGTGCAAACCGTTCATATGCGAAGCACATAGGATTTAATATCGAGAAAATTAAAATCATAATATAAAAAAATACAATCAAACTAGTTCATTCATTCAATCAATGTTACTACCCCCCCCCACAGAAAAAAAATATATATATAATAATAAATAAATAAAAGTAAATCACAGGGGACTAAAAGAAAAAACAAGAGACACAAACAGATCTATTAAACAGAATAACGTAGCGATTTAACACAATCATGTCAAGAGAAATTAAACGGACGCTCTAAAAATAGGCTAAAAGTAGACACACTGACCCCAAGAGGCTAAAACGACAAGAGAATTTAGCGTCTCGTCTCTTGCCGCCTCCCATTACATAATCACTACAACTGCCCGTCTTCTGAGGTCTGTAGCCGTTCTTCAAGTCATCGCAAGGCTTGGATTTCGCAAAAACACGTCAAATTGGAGGCTTGAATTTCGCAAATCAAGTAAATGAAGACTGGGAGTTGGCTTGGATTTCGCAAAACACGTCAACTGAAAGCTCGAAAATGCGCGAACCAAGTCGACTCGACACACGAATTCCAACTGTAGACAGGGAAGTGTGAAATCGTGTCACTCTAAATAAAAGAAAAACATATATAATTTAAATATTTCCACCTGCCTCAGAAACGCCCTTTGC
>NC_061850.1:22809019-22824019 GCF_019202785.1 Penaeus chinensis | reverse complement strand
GAAAGGGAGGAGGAAGAAAAACAGAAAACGGAATAGGGAGGGGCAAAGGAGAGAGAGAGAAAAGAGGGGAGGGGAAGCATCCTCATCGTCATCAAATGGGGAAAAAAGGGGAGGGGAGGGGGGTATAAAAGGAGAGAATGAAGGATGGGAAGAGCGAAGGATGGAGTCATGGGAAAGGGGGGGGGGGGGGTGCACACCATGATGGGAACTACTCCTTCACTTCAAGACTTCTTCGGTCATCCCTATTCTTAGCAGTGAGGGATCAGCTGTTAATTGTAGGGAAGGTTCCAGGCAGGGTGGAAGGGGAGGGGAAGGAGGGGGGGTGGGAGTGTGAGAGGCTACCGTGGAGGGGAGACGGAGGAAGAGAAGTGGAAAGATAAAGAAACCCTTAACTAAAGACCGACGAAGTAGACAGGACAGATACAAAACGAAGAAATGGATACGACGCAAAGAAGAAGAAGAAGAAAAGCGAGAATCACAAGACCCGAAAGGAATGAGAAGCGCATGGAAAAAGCTATGGAAAAATTCTTAATTCCTCAATGACATCACGCAGGCAAGGGATACCCAACTAATTACTGAATGATGTCATGGCAGCAAAGAGGATACCGAACTACTTATGTAATACAAGCAAAGGGATACCGAGCTATTTCTGTCCGCAAGCAGCAGCAATGGAGCCCGAGAAGGGTATACGTACTTAAAGCAATATTTACAAACACCACAGAACGGCAAGCAAAGAGCGCTTACACTGCTGGTATTTTCGCTTCTCGGATTTCATTTTTCCTTTTTGGGCAAATCCGTCGTCCTTCCAACCTAGCAACCGAAATCGAGCCGTTTCTGTTTACGCTCGAAACCCACGCTGTGCTAAGTCCGTTTCGGTTTTGTTTTTGGGTTCTTTTTATGGAGTCAATGTGATCATGATGCAGCGAGTTTATTATCACACGTCTATCATCTTTATGACAATCAGATAAACAGATAGATACACAGAGAGATAGATACATACATACATATATTGATAGAACAAGTGACATAAAGAATGCGTGAATCATGACGAAGATTCAATTTTAAAAACTTAAAGGATAGAAAAAAAAAACATAAAACAAAAACAAAAAAAGAAAGGATAAGAACCGCAGTATAAAAAAAAAGAAGAGAGAGAAAAAAACAAACAAACAGAAACCTCATAAATCTCAAGACAAATCCCAAATGATCATCGCCGTCTTAAGGTCCTTCGGGAGGCCCTTCGGGACCCTCCTCGGAGAACAGCATCTGCAGCAGCTTCTCGCCTCCCCCCCCCCCCCCACCTCCTAGGCGCATCCTTCCCTCCTCTTCTTATCCCCTTCTCCTCCTCCTCCTCCCCTCTCTCCCTTCCCCTCCTTCTCTTATCCTTCCTCTCCCCCTCCTCTCGATACCTCCTCTGCTCACCCATCCTCCCTACTTTCTTCCCTCATGCCCCGTCCCTTTTTATTCTCTCCCTATCCCCTTTCTTTATCCTTTTCCTAAATCCAATTCCATCCCTATCTCCTTTTCTTTCACCTTTCCTAAACCTATATTTACCCCTTTCCTCTTGTCACCCTTCCTCTGTAACCATCTCCCCTTTTTTCCTCTCCTTCCCCACCTTCCCTCCCTCCCCACCTCCCCCTCTCTCCCTATTTCCTCTCCCTACCCACCTCCTCCTCTCTTTCCCCTCCCTCCCTGCTTCCCCACCTCCGCCCGCTCCCCTCTTCCCCCTCCCTACCTCCCCACCTCCCCCCTTTCTCCCTCTTTCCCCTCCCTCCCTACCTCCCCCTCTCCCCTCTTTCCCCTCCCTCCCTCCTTCCCCGCCTCCCCCCTCTCTCCCTCTTTCCTCTCCCCACCTTCCCCTCTCTCACTCTTCCCCCTCCCTCCCTCCCCACCTCCCCCTCTCTCACTCTTTCCCCTCCCTCCCTCCTTCCCCTCCCTCCCCCTCTCCCCTCTTTCCCAGATCACTCGGAGGATGTCTAAGTCACGTCGGTCGCTGTCTTAGCCTTATTAGATAACATTATCATCCTCTGATGTCATTGGTGGGGTTCTTATGTCTGTTTGACTTCTGGCGGAGTAGTGGGGGGGAAGAGAAGGGGGAGAAGTGGATGGCGAGGAAGAGGAGGAGGAGGAGGAGGAAGAGGAGGAGGAGGAGGAGGAGGAAAAATGGGGGAGGGGGAGGGGGAGAGGGAAGGGGAGGGAGGAGGAGGAAGAGGGGTGGGAGAGTGAGGAGGAGGAGGAGGAGGAGGAGGAGGAGGAGGAAAAAGGGGGGGGGGGGAGGAGGAGGAGGAGGAGGAAAAATGGGGGAGGGGGAGGAGGGGGAGGAGGAGGAGGAGGAGGAGAAGGAGGAGGAGGAGGAGGAGGAGGAGGAGGAGGAGGAGGGGGGGGGAAGAGGAGGAAGTGTGAGAGAGAAGGAGGAGGAGGAGGGGGAGAAGGAGGAGGAGAAGGAGGAGGAGAAGGAGGAGGAGGAGGAGGAGGTGAGAGAGGGAGGAGGAGGAATAGAATGAAGGAAAAAAAAAAAAAAAAAAAAAACAGACCCCATTCAAGATAATTCTTAATTTTGAATTAAAATAAAGCTATAAAAAAATACTACTCCCTTTTTCAACAGCCGGCGTCCGCAAACACAATCTACTTTTTTTCCCCTTTCTTAACCTCATTATTTTTTTTTACTGTTTACCGACTTCTGCCACCGAAAAGACATCGCCGCCAGATGGCACGCATGTCGTAAAGAAAATGGCAACCGATGAAGCGTCTATGAACAATTCGTGATTAGTGTTATTAGAAGATGATATTGCAATAAGGACATAATAAGAGGGCTTGCGGAGAGCAGCTGCTGAGGAGGAGGAGGAGGAGGAGGAGGAGGAAGTGGAAGAGGAGGAAGTGGAAGAGGAGGAGGAAGTGGAAGAGGAGGAGGAGGAGGAGGAGGAGGAAGACGATGGGGAAGGAAAATGAGAAGATGGAGAGCAGGAGGAAGAGAAGGAGTGGCAGTGAAAAAAAAAAAATATTATTATCATAAGAAGAAGAAAAGATAATAACGTAGAAGGAAAATAAAGAGATGAGAACGAAGATTCTCTTGGCATTTGAGAAAAAAAAAAATCTGACAATATTGTACGAAAAAGTAGATTTGAAATCACGACTAGGGAAAAAATGAAAATACAAAAAAAAAAAAAAAAAAAAAAAAAAAAACAAGTTCAATAACCTGTCGAAAGAAAGCAGAAAGCCATCGCCAAAATAACCCCCAAAATATAAAAAGAAGAGCAAGAAAGCGAGAGATAAGGCGACAGCATCCCGAGAGAAACAAGGCGACAGGCAAAGTGGGATGACGTCATCTCCACATTCCCAGGTCATGATGCCTTACGGGGACCTGGCGACGGCATATTCATGACAGGAGGTCCTTTCCTTCGCTCTGACCCAGCTTCTCGGCGCGTCCCTTCTCCCTCTTCCTGCATCTCATTGTCTTTCTTTCTTTCTCTCTTTTTCTCTGCCTGTCATAATTTTCTCTCTCTGTCTCTTCTTTTCCCCTCTCGCTTTCGCTCTCTCTCTCTCTCTTTCTCTCTCTCTCTCTCTCTCTCTCTCTCTCTCTCTCTCTCTCTCTCTCTCTCTCTCTCTCTCTCTCTCTCTCTCTCTCTCTCTTTCTCTTTCTCTTTCTCTTTCTCTTTCTCTTTCTCTTTCTCTTTCTCTTTCTCCTTCTCTTCTCCTTCTCCTTCTCCTTCTCTCTCTCCTTCTCCTTCTCTCTCTCTCTCCTCATTTTCCTTCTACCCGCCCCACGCTCGAGGCCACCCGCAGAGCTTTCGTGATTCTCTGGCCCAAGAGGCATACGAGCAGGCTGTCCCGCCGGCGCAATGAACCTTGATGCAGAAAATACCAGAGGCCGAGCTGCGAGGCATTTTCATCCGTCACCGCAACATTCTCTTGTCCACTTGGATCCCACCGCTTTCCGAATAACTGCTGTCCCTTGCGCCATTCTCACTGACACGGCTGAATCAGCGAGGCACACCAAGTTTGGCAACATCTCATTAAGAGCGCGGTTACTCTGTGATGTTCGTGAACTAGGAGATGCTGAGGCCTGAGACGCGCATGCGCATAACGAGGAATTAAGTAAGTTGGTCACCCACTAAAATCACCAGACTGTCTGACCTCTCCCTCTCCTTTCTCATTAATCATGAGAGTACGTCATACTGCAAACGTAGCGTCTGCAACACACGCAAGAAGTACAAGTGCTCACGCATGCGGGCGTATCCACGACGTTAGAAAAACGGGCGCAGCGTCATCGCATTCCTCGAACTACGTCACTCGGGATCATCACACTCTTCAAAACATCTTTGGATCTCGCAAGACAGACAGGCAGATTATGGCGGACAGATGGTTAGACACGCATCTAAACACGGGCGAATTGGTGGACAAGACAAGCAGTCAGATAAAATTACTCAGACATCACCGCCACCTTTCGAAAACGGCTGAAAAAAGCGCGGGAATATAAGCCTAACCGCCACGCTTGGATGGCTAATGGATATCCACGTTTGGCAAGATAGCATCAAGACTAAATTCGAGGCAAATTAAGCTCATTAGAAAGGGTCGCGCGCCGTCACTAATGTGTAGATTCTATTAACAAAAATATTTAGGGTGTTCCCCTCGGACGGCACGCAAGCTCTGAGTCATAAGGAAGACGTGGTTTAACCTGCTGATGCTACTGGCAACTCCGTTCTATTTGTTATGGCTGTGAGTGATTGTTTAGGAGACCTGCGACCTGCCTCATGCTGGACCAGAGCCCGATCTTCTGGGGTAGAGAGGTACATCTTACATGAAAGATAAAATGGGATATAAATGTTCTGGTGTAAATTGTTCCACAATAGAGCACTGTAGTTATGCTAAGACCATGTAGATAGGAAACAGGACTGAGTTTTAAGGAATGGCATTAGCATTGGTACACTGGTACTTAGACATAATATAAAAATAGTGTATTGAGTGACCTTACACTGAGTTAACACTAATATAGAAGACTACAAGGCTAAATCAGGATACAAGCGTGTAAATAGAGTACAGTTATACAGTAAAGTAGTTTGCCGTGGAGCTACAGGGCCAACCGTGTATGTTTTGTGGCCAGGACACCACGGAAAGTCTAGCATCTCTGTCAACATGGGTGTGGCACACGAGCTCCGTTCTGTACGCTGCCGCCGCCCTGTTTCTACCACTATTGAATATGTGGTGTATGGGTACAAGTGTATCTTCCAGCCGCGTAGGTTTGGCTAAGATATATTTAGAGTAAAGTATCTCTTTAACCACCACCAGTGCGTATCCTACTTAAAAGCGCTTCTGGTACGTCTAACGAGCACAGCCCATCGTCGGTGTGTTTAGCCGCTTACACCCTCCTTACAACGCGCCTTTAGCTTTTCTCTAAGCCGGTAACAAACGAGTACCTGGAATCTCCATCAGCGTCGGGCCGATTAGTCAAGCAACAAGAACTCAACTCGCTCGTAACCTCAAGTACCACTTAATCCTTCTCTTCCTTCAAGCTCTGCCGTGAAGTCTTCGTGAGAGGGAAGATTTTCCCTACATCTTTCCTGACCTTTTTTTTTCCTAATCCCCCCCACCCCTACAAGTTCTTCCTGAATTTCGCTCATGGAGGCAGCACGAAAATCCATTGGGTCTTCAGCGTCGTCGTCAGGAGGCCGGTACCCACGTTCATGGCGAGCTGTCTTATCAAACGCCTACATTCTAAACATCACTATCTTTCAAAAGCTCAAACGGTGTTCAAGACGTTCGTGATCCCGGAAGATCAACCGAGTCACAAGAATTTCTCCCTAATTCACGCGTCACTCTGGCACTCTGGCACTACCTGTGCGCTGACAAGTGGCACGACATAAACGCCAATGCCGTAACAAGAGTACGAGCACATGTATCATCACCACAGATATAGCAATAACATGATAAACACAGCTGAGGCGCGACGCAAAAAAAAAGAAGGGAAATGATTTCACACGAGCATCTTGTGTGCGACCACAACACGTGGCACTGTTATGAGGAATCAAGTGGCACCCTCCCCCCCTGAGACAACACACTGAAGTCACACAGATGGCGCGGCGTTCCCTGCCCCGAGGTCACCCGCCACATGCTGGAGGGGCGTTAAGTCATCCACTCCTTCATTACGCTCCGGGAAAAAAAAAGAGAAACGCGTAAAAAAGAGCGAAAAAAGGGGAAAAACACGGAGATAAGATTCAGTTCTAAAACAGCGAGGACAGCAGAATACAGGATAGAGCAGAGTCTGTAGGTGGGGGGGACGGGAGGGAAGGGAAGGAGAGGAAAGGGAAAAAGGAATGGGAAGTGGAGGAAGGGAAAAAGGAAAGAAGTAGGGGGAAAGAGAGGAAAGGGGGAGGGAAGTGCCGGGGAGGAAGGGAAGGGCGGCGTCAAACAGAAGGGGACTAGGCGTCGGCCGCGTGTGCAGACCGACCCACGGAGACCGACTTCGCTGTAACTCGTTTCCGCATGTGGTCGGGACATGAGGTTCGCGCGCATGTGTGTGTGTGTGTGTGTGTGTGTGTGTGTGTGTGTGTGTGTGTGTGTGTGTGTGTGTGTGTGTGTGTGTGTGTGTGTGTGTGTGTGTGTGTGTGTGTGTGTGTGTGTGTGTGTGTGTGCGCGCGTGCGTGCATGATTGTACATGAACATCTAACAACACAAAAAAATCATTCATTCCATCCAATTAAAATTCACGTGACGACAACTTTTTTTCCCCCCAGGATAAAACGAAATAAACAAATAAAGAAATACAAAAAAAAAAAAAAAAAAAAAAAACACCAACCACACAATCCCACAAAGGACAAGCAAGTCGGACCGCGTCAATCAGGATCCCCGCACACGCCGCCACACACGCCCACGGCTTCGGGGGCGGTGGCACAGGCAATCGTCGCTTCCCTCGCACCCCCTCCCCCATGCTCCTTCTCTCCCTCTCTTTCTCTCTTTTTTCTCTCTCTCTTTCTCTGTCTCTATCTCTTTCTTTATCTCTTTCTCTCTGTCTCTCTCTTTCTCTCTGCCTCTCTCTCTCTCTTTCTCTCTCTCTATCACTCTCTCTCTTCTCCCCTTTCTCTTCCTTCTCCCATTTAATTCTCTCCTTCACTTCCCCACTTTCTCCCTCCCCCTCCCTCTCACTCACCATCTCCTTCTCCCTCTCCTTCTCCTCCCCCTTCCCTTCCTTCTCCCATTTTATTCTCCCCTTCGCCCCCCCTCCCCCCCCCCCTCAGCGGGTCATGCACTGTCGGGAACGCAATCGATAGGGAGAGGTGTGGCGCTCGTGATGACTCAACGGTATTGTGCGGGGACTGGTCAGGGCGCTCGCGTCTGCTTGCAACTGCAGCCCCGTTGATCATGGATCCTTTTGCTTTGAATAGAGTTCATTGTGACAAACACACAAAAAGGTATGGACGGGAATGAATAACTCCACAGAGATGTTTCTGCTGCGTTTCGATTATGTATTCATCATGAACCCTTCTGTTTTTTTTTTTCTAATCCTTCGCTTGTTGTATGATGTTTGTCTGAGTGGAGGTTATCTTTTTATCATAAGTTAAAAAAAGAGTTACTGCGTGCTTGGCAACAGTCGTCGAGCGATCATTTTTGCAAGCTGGCCGTGAATCTGAAGCCACAGACATGCTGCAACGGTTACTTTATCTACTTAGCCACGAATGAAGCTGTATAAACGCCTGTTGGCATCTGAGTTGTGCGTACACTGACGGGAATCCAACGTTGCATTGATACTAATAATAATGACAAAATGAAGCTATTGTGGAACATGAATCGCGAGTGACATTTAATGTTTATTTCAAACTTTTAATCATGGTACCGATTTTTTGTCTAGATTTAATATTTATACGATTCTTTACACTGCAAATATTAATTGTAATCCTGTGAGATTTCCTTTAGTAAATGAAAATCGAGATCTATTAATATCGGATACTAATAAAATAAAGTAAATCTTTCATCCGGTAGAATGATAAGCCTAATAAATATAACATCTGAAGTAGAAGTCATCACATGACATATAATTTTTGCAGTTTCTAATATACGACATCTCATATATTCTCTCTCACTTCAGACAAAATGATTCGAATTAATGTTGATCCGATCATAAAGACTAATCACAACAACCTAATCAGACTAAACGCAACCTGCCATATAGAATTTCAAGCGACATGAACAGAATTTAGTACGATATAAACAATGGCATATTACGTTTCATTAGCAAACGTGTCGTGTCACTTCTCGTCCTCAGCTCCCCCTTTCACCGCGTCCTCCGCATTCCCTCGCGAGACACCGATTTAAACATCTGTCCACATGACTTCATTTCGACGTCGCTACATGATGAATGGCGGCTGGAATCGTGTTCGGCGGGCCTTAATGACCTTTTGATACCACGCTGATTGGGATGATTGGGGAATTAAGCTCTTATTAAATCCTAGTGGGGGGTTTTAGCGCGGGGCCCCTTTGTGCCTGTGTGGGTTTGGCGAGGTGCGAGTTTTGGCAATAGCGGGATTTTGTGACGCGTGTGCACAAGGAGACTTTGGGGAAGTGTTTATCATCGACAAGACGATATGAGCAACGCGACACGTGTCTGGAGGCAGCAGTGAGACGACAAGGGAGCGTGAGTCGTGCAGCTGCAGCCGTGAGCTCGAGCTTCAGCAGCTCTCAGGTCGATGACCTTACACGCAACGCCGTGATCGATATTCTCGATGGTCGCCCATCTGAACATCACGCGAAATTCACATCGGTCTGAACCTGCACGCGTTCATCAGCGTCTGAACAACGCCCCCACGGAACAACGCGTCTAAACTTTTCGTGATATCCTAGGAAAATCCCCCTCTCCCCTTCCTCCCCCTTAACCCCTCCCTCCCTCCTCCCTCCCCCACCCCCAACTGAATCCAGACGATATAATTTCGATATCAGACAACCTAGGAGCTGCGTGATGTGTCTGGACGAAAGACACGTAAACACGGGAGAAACTTCTTCGAAATGCTAACAAGAAAAAAAATATATGCACAAGGACCTCCCGCGTCTCCTGGCGCCAGCTGCGACCTGGAGGGGGGGGGGGGCAGAAGAGGAAGGAGAGAGGGAGGGAGGGCGTCTTCAGAAGGTGAAAGGATGGGAGGACCTGGAAGAGAGTGAAAGGCCAACAGGCAAGAACTGGAAGGAGAAAAGTCAGCCAAGAAGGATGCAAAGAATTAGACACAGGATAAAGACAGGCGGCGCGGGGTCACTGAGAACGGCTTCTGGTGCCATAGCGTAGTGCCAGTCTAGTGCAAGTGCCGCAGTGCCGCTGTCTGGCCGGACTCTGCCCCAGCTGACATAATTTGGTGCAATCAACGAATGTAATTAACAAAGCTATGATTTGGTTTACTGTGCTTTTGCTGTTATATTTTTTCCATAATAATAATTAGAAGTAAAATAATAAAGAAGAGACTATCACAATGAAAAAAAAATATGATTATATTCATTATTTTCATCATTATTATCATTACTGATATTACCGTGACTATTCATATTCATGTCGCTGATAAAAGACATAGAAGAAAACAGGTGAAGAATCGAGGAAGAAAAAGAAGAGATGAAAATATAGAGAAGGAGAAGAAGGAAAGAAGAAGAAGCATTGGAAGAGAACGAAGAAAAGAGGAAAAACGAAAAAAAAACTAAAAAAAAAAAGAAAGAAAGAAAGAAAAAACAACTCGAAAACAAACGAACACAAAGAAAAAAAGTTCGAAAACAGGAGAAACACATCATCACAATTAAAACCCACTGAATCAGAAGCACCAACAAGATCCATCAAATCTGAACGATAAAGAAAGAAAAAAAGTAATTTATCATCAAGGGAATTCAAGGAAAGAAACAAAAGAAAACGGGGATCGGAAAAAAGGCGGGAAAAAAACTCTCTTAGTGATAGCGGAATCATGCAACAGCAAGCAAGACCGAGCAGTTTCAGTCATGCAACAGCAATCGAATGCGATCATGGTCATTAAAGAACCAAAAAAAAAAAGGAAGACAAAAATGAAAGTATAAAAAAAACATAAAACAAAAAAACGAAAAATGGAAGATAATGGAGAGAGAGAGAGAGAGAGAGAGAGAGAGAGAGAGAGAGAGAGAGAGAGAGAGAGAGAGAGAGAGAGAGAGAGAGAGAGAGAGATAGAGAGAGAGAGAGAAAGAGAAAGAAAGAGACAAAGAAAGAGAAAGAAAGAGAAAGAAAGAGAAAGAGAGAAAGGCAGATAAATACCAAGAAAGAAAGAAAAAAACAAACAAACTTGCAAGACCCATAACGAAGGGAGACGGGTAAATATCTCGGGTGATTTACATATTCTCGAGGCATAGCCACAGAGGGCCGAAGACAGGGTACGCACGCGAAAGTACGGGACAACACGTACTCTAAGAACTGTCATGTGGAATTGGGTACGAGGTGGACTAGGAGGCGGAAGTGTGGGATATTTCGAACTACTTTTTAACGAAATTCTAAATGATGATGGTGGTGGAGGTGGAGGTGGAGGTGCAGGTGGAGGTTGAGGTGGAGGTGGAGGTGGAGGTGGAGGTGGAGGTGGAGGTGGAGGTGGAGGTGGAGGTGGAGGTGGAGGTGGAGATGATGATGGTAGTGGTGGTGGAGGTGGAGGTGGTGGTGATGGTGGTGGTGACGAAGATGATGATGAAGATGATGAAGATGATGAAGATGATGAAGATGATGATGAAATGAAGATGAAGATGAAGATGAAGATGATGATGAAGATGAAGATGAAGATGAAGATGAAGATGAAGACGAAGACGAAGACGATAATGAAGACGAAGATGAAGATGATAATGACAATAATAACGACAATAATCCCCAAAAGTAAAAAAAATGAAAAAAAATCAACACCTCTCCTACAAACAAGCAAACGATCCCACCAGACACGCACTCACACACACCCTTCCAAATGGAGCCTGAAAAGAGGTCTCAGCCAGCAACCACTTCGAGGTGAATGAACCCCCATCGAAGTGCCTGACATGTCAATAGAAGTGTGTCTCGCGAGGCTCAACAGGTGTACCGTGGCTGCCGGCGTAGACACACGTCAGTCTGGGGCCGGGGTGGGACTTTCAGAATTTTTATATCGATCGTGGGCTTCTGGATGCGTGGATTTTGTAACGGGAGATTTGAATGGTAATGAGTTTTGATAATGATGATCAGTTTTCTATAAAGAGATAAGTTTTCGATGAATGAGATAATTGCTTTGTGTTTCCTAAATAGATGGAGTTTAGAAGAATAGATCTGGATAATAATACGTATATTTGAATAATAATAATGGGTTTTCATAAGTTTTAAATGAATAAACATAATGGCTCTTTGTTCCCTAAATATATGGATTTTAGAATAGAAGATTTGAATAATAATGCATTTTAATCATAACAATAAGTTTTATGTGAATGAAAATTCATTTCTGTTTTCTAAATAGATGGATTTTCAACAGTAGATTTGAAATAATAATAGGTTTTAATAACGATAAGGTTTATAGGAATACAGATTATAGTCTTTTATTTCCTAAATACAAGAACTCTATAACGGCAGATTTAAATAATAATACTTTATCTCATTAGCTTTGAATAATGATGATGAGTTTTATATGAATAAGGATAATAGATTTTTGTTCTCTAAACAGATTTTATAATTTTATGAAACTAGATTTGAAATAATACAATTTTACATGAATAAAGATATATAGACCTTATAATAGCATACGTATTTCTTTTTATTACGGTATAATTTGTAACGTAAAAAAATGTGGTTGGAAAATAACGTCTTTTGGATGAAAATTTATCTATGCTTGAATTGACCTTTTGACTTTATTTTTCTTTCCTTATGCGTTCTTTATTTCCCCATCAATTAATTCAGATGACTTTCATAAGAACTTAAATTTTTTCTTTCTTTTTTCCCCGACGACTAAAACGTGCAATTTGAATAAAACCGTAACCGGGAACTGTAACTTTCAACCGTTTTGCTGGCTTTGACTTCGGCTTAACTGAAGGTACGTCTCTAAAACTTCTGAATAATAATGATGACAATGATGTTGATGATGATAATTACGGTTACAACAACAATAATAAGCCTCATAATAGAAACAACAGCGACAGCAATACTAGTATCAGTTATAATAAAAACAATGATAACTGCAATATATTAATAATAATCATAATAATCATTATTAGTATATTATCAATACTACTACTACTAATAATAATAATAATAATAAACAATAACATCACTGAAAAAGCTGCAAAAATAGTTAATCATAAACAACAATTCCTTAATGTCGTATTCCCTCCGAGCCACCCGCCCCCCCTCCCGTTCCCCTCCCCTTCCCCTCCCAATCCCCCCACCGCCTGTCTCCCCCCCCCTCCCCCCCTCCCTCTCCCCTCCCCGATAGCCACTCGCTACTTAAACTAATGATTCCAAGTTGGGTAAAATGCATTAGTCAGGCGAGAGTACGAGGGTGGGGTGGGGGGGGATAGACCAAATTATAGGACAAGGAGCATACGAAGCCGAGATTCAGGGGTTTGACCCGAGTATATCGCGAGATGCTGCAGTCTTGAATTTGGATTCGGTTTGTAGATCTATCTTTATTATTATTATTATTATTATTATTATTATTATTATTATTATTATTTAATCTTAAAGAAAATGGGTGTTGGTGCATGCATAAATAAATACATACATACATACATACATACATACATACATACATACATATATACATGCATATACGTACATATATATATATATATATATATATATATATATATATATATATATATACATATATGTGCATATACACACACACACACACACACACACACACATATATATATATATATATATATATATATATATAAACACACACACACACACACACACACACACACACACACACACACACACACACACACACACACACACACACACGCACAAACACAAGCACAATATTATAATATTATAATTATATTATTATTATAATAATAATAATAATAATAATAATAATAATAATAACTACATCAAAGACAAGCTGTCCAAACACTGCAGTCTTTCTATCTCGCATTCAACATAGTCCGGCGGCCGCTAGTATAGAAAGTCGAAGGCATTCCGAAAACAGGTTCAGAATTAATTATGGAAACAAGAATTAAGTATAAAAAAAAAAAAAAAAAAAAAACAGCGGGTAGGGATAGGATGAAGGGAGGCGGGTAGCATCAATAGCTTCCCTGCCAACACCCTGTGGATAGACAAGGTGCTGGTATAGGCAGGGAGGGCAGGGGAGGGGGGAGGGAACGGCAGGGGAAGAGGGGAGGGCAGGGGAAGAGGGGAGGGCAGGGGAAGAGGGGAAGGGAGGTGGGTGAGGGGGAGGGGATGAGGGAAGGGGTAAGGGGGGGGGAAGGGAGGCAGAATAGGAGGAGTGAAGGGATAAGGGAGGACTTTAAATGATGACTGGAAACACTATTCGAATAATACTCACTCACTCCCTCACTCTCTCTCTCTCTCTCTCTCTCTCTCTCTCTCTCTCTCTCTCTCTCTCTCTCACTCTCTCTCTCTCTCTCTCTCTCTCTCTCTCTCTCTCTCTCTCTCTCTCTCTCTCTCTCTCTCTCTCATCCATCTTGCTAATGACTTATGTGTGTTCAGCTTCGCCTTCCTTTGTGACGGAACATCAATCTCTTGTGAAGTCTCGAGACGAATATAATTAAGCAGAGAATGGAAATAAGAGGGAAGGTGGAGAGAGAGAGAGGGGGGGGTAGAAGGGAAGGGGAGAGGGAGAAAAGGGGAAGGAGAAAGTTAAGGGGAAGGGGAGGAAGAGGAGAATGAGAATAAGAGGGAAAGTGAGAGGGGAGGTGGAGGGAGGGAGAGGTGTAGGAGGGGAAGAATAGAGAAGGGAAGGGGAAGGGGAAAGGGAGGGGAAGAAGAAAGAGAAAGAGGAGAAGGAGAAGGGGAGGAAGGGAGAGGGAGGGCGAGGAGGAGGAGGAGGAGGAGGAGGAGGAGGAGGAGGAGGAAGAAGACGAGGAGGAGGAAAAGACGCAGCAGAAGAAGAAGAAAGAAAAGGAAAAATAAGAAAAATAAGAAGAAGAAGAAAGAAAGAAAGAAAAAAGAAGGAAAAGAAGAAAAAAAGCAAAGCTACCTCCCACCACGCGAAGGCAGAATCAAAATGCAATTCCCTCGCCTTTTCTTTGCGCTGAAACGGCTTCCTTCAAATCATGATCGCATTAGGAAGATACAATCCGATTCCGCTAATTCCGTTCGTTTGTTCCTCAGCAGCTGATTTCGCGAAAGAATATGTTCTTATTATCTAAAATCTAAATCCTAGCATTACAACTTCTTACATTTCTATATCTATCTATTGATATGTTTACTACTATTATTTTTCTATTAATCTATCTATCAATCAAACTATCTGCTTTATCCATCTAACTGTCTATCTATCTATCAATCAAATTATCTGCTTGTCTGTCTATCTACCATCTATCTGTCTATCTATCAATCAAATTATCTGCTTGTCTGTCTATCTACCATCTATCTGTCTATCTATCAATCAAACTATCTGCTTATCTGTCTATCTACCCATCTTTCTGTCTATCTATCTATCAATCAAACTATTTGCTTATCTGTCTATCTACCCATCTATCTGTTTATCTATCTGCCTCTTCGGAATATGCACGATTATACATTAGACATAAACATAACTCTCGAGTGTGTGTACCTTCTCTCTTTCCCTATTTCCTTCTTTCGTCAACTTCTTTAAACACCGAACTTTAGCCCAAGAATCTCAGCCTATTCATCAACCTCTTTCGCTTTTCTTTCCTTTCATTCGTCGATCATTAAAGTCGAATTTCTTAAGCTTAATTTCCCAAACTGTCATCTCCTCACTACTTCTTTTTTATTTTTTTCTTTGTCGCCACATCATTTCCTTTTTTATTTATTGTTTCGTTTCTCATTATTTTATATTCCTTGCTTTCTAATCCGCCGTGCTT
>NC_061850.1:22801519-22804019 GCF_019202785.1 Penaeus chinensis | reverse complement strand
TGCGGGGTGGCGCCAGCTTCCCGGATGCCAAGTCTAGATGGTATCCCCCCCTTCCCCCCCTCCTCCTCCTCTCTCTCTCTCTCCTTCTCTTTCTCTCCCTCCCCCTTCCCCTCCCTTTCCCCACCCTTTCCACCACCGCGTTTCTCCTCGTCTGGAAGGGAAGGGGTAAAAACCGTGCTAGGATTCTACGAAACTATTTCCAAGGTTTCCATTACACCCGACGGTCGCCTTATATAAATGTCCTCGCCGTCTTACTATCCGAGTCTTAAAAAAAAATCGCCGATATTCCAGAGACATAGAACGGAATCCAATATTAGCTTCCCGCCCACTGCCAGACGTCCGCCCGTGGCACTGAGGGTGAGGAGCGAGGGGCGAGGGCCGCGGACGCCATGTAGACCCGTCGCCCTCAGGAAACTCGTGGCGACGCCCGGGCTGGAGCGGCGCAGCAGAGGCACCGGGAGAGAAGCGCCGTCAGTGAAATCGGATTGTGAGGAAGCTCTCGCCGGGTTTATATCAGGAATGCATGACTCTTTCTATCTCTTTATCTCTTTATCTCTCTCTCTCTTTCTCTCTCTCTCTCTCTCTCTCTCTCTCTCTCTCTCTCTCTCTCTCTCTCTCTCTCTCTCTCTCTCTCTCTCTCTCTCTCTCTCTCTCTTTCTCTCTCTATTTATTTATCTATCTATATCTCTATATAACTTATTTATACATACAAACATACATACATACATACATACATACATACATACATACACACACACACACACACACATATATATGTATATAAGCAAATTACAATTCACGCAAGAGAAGCGGCCTCTGGGAGGGAAGAGAGGCAATATTTCCTTCATATATATCATCATTTATGTGTCTTCCACGGCCCAAGGAAAACATTTGTGCCCCAGTTTAAGGGTTTTTTTTTAGCCCTCGCCAAGGTTAAAGTCATCAGCCTGGAAGAATGCCTTTCATCTTCTGCTTTGTGTATTATCATGCATGTAATTAATAGACGGGGAAACCTTGAGTCCGATCGCAGCAACTAATTATATAGTGTAATGTAACTCAAGCGCAAAACTGGAATTTAATAGCATCAGGCCAATGTCATTATCTCTCATACACGTACACGAGCACACACACACACACACACACATACATACATGCATGTGTGTGTGTATATGTATATGTATATGTATATGTATATGTATATGTATATATATATGTATGTATGTATGTATATTTGTGTGTATGTATATATATACATATATATATATATATATATATATATATATATATATATATGTATATGTATATATATATATATGTATGTATATGTATATTTATATGCATATGTGTATGTATATGTATATTTATATGCATATGTATATGTATATATGTGTATATATGTATGTATACCACACATACACGCGCGCGCGCACACGCACACACACACACACACACACATACATCGTTATGTATGCATTGTGAATATTCACGCACAATATGTCTGTCTGTCTGTCTGTCTGTCTGTCTGTCTGTCTGTCTGTCTGTCTGTCTGTCTGTCTGTCTGTCTGTCTGTCTGTCTGTCTGTCTGTCTGTCTTTACGTACGTATGCATTATGTACGCATGCATATACATCTAAGGTCTATAATAATATATCAGTCTGCCTATCTTTATAAACATATATAATCAAGGTGAAG
This sequence comes from Penaeus chinensis, assembly GCF_019202785.1. Taxonomy (NCBI): domain Eukaryota; kingdom Metazoa; phylum Arthropoda; class Malacostraca; order Decapoda; family Penaeidae; genus Penaeus; species Penaeus chinensis. Next base: position 22,802,328 of record NC_061850.1, on the reverse strand, counting down.
TTAAAAAGCTCTCCGCAAACGAAGGCGCGCGCCGTGCTCAGCGTTCACTAACGACTTGCGTACATCATCCGGCCACAAGATCATTATTGTCCGTGAATTACGTAGTTAAACAATTTCCTCGACTAAACCGCCGGAAGAACGAATTCTTCCTTTGTAATCAAGCGACATAACCGAACCATAACTCGGCAACTTGATGAAGATAATCAGAAACCTTTTCCCGCGCAATTCCTACGTCTATGCAGGGGATTAAATGCTCCGTGCGCTTATACACCGACGTTCATTTGTTTTCCCTATCTCTTGTTTTGTTTTTAATTAGAGGGGGATTAGCTAGAAATATAGATGCAGGGAAAGGTTAATGCATCTGCAGTATGCTGAAGGTCGCCGTGGCATCCATATCATCATTATTATTCTTATTTGTGTTGGGGTTTGCTGCTTATTCACCGGAATTTTCTCATCTCGGGCGAAACGCAGTCAATTAATTGGGAAAAAGCCAGAATATTCTGGTGAAGCAAACACGATAAGGGTAATATTGAAAATTGAAAAATATTAAAAACATGCGACAGAAAAAGGCAATTGATGTGAAGAACCCCTTTTCTGCATGAAACTATTCATTCGAGTATATACACACATGTATGTATGTATGTATGCATTTATGCAGGCATGTGTATGTGTATATATACATATATATATATATACATACATATATATATATGTAGATATGCATATATGTTTATATGTATATACATATACATATGTATAAATACATACATACATACATATATATAGACAGAGAGACATACATACAGATA
>NC_061850.1:22784019-22786519 GCF_019202785.1 Penaeus chinensis | reverse complement strand
TTGATAAAATACAAAACTCTTATCTTTAAGCCGTGGTACATGTTACTTCGTCCCCATCTTCAAAAAGAAAAGTTTTCTACGAGAGGGAATGCCGCCTTTGGTACGCTTTGTTTTTACATTAGTTACTGCCAAGACATTTAAGAAGAAAATGGGATCTCTCCTTTAAACGGATGGTTAACTTAGGTATATTTTGAGTTCCCTCCTTCACATACCCGAGGGACTGATTCGGAAGGGGGACATTCTTCTGAGATATAAATAAATTAATTAACCAAAAATCTCGAATTCTTTGAAGAGGCTTGCTTTCAAATAAACAATTTTCGCTGTTTAAAAAAGGCCATAGGTGAAAGGTATATGATGATAATAATAATAATAATAATAATAATAATAATAATAATAATAATAATAATAATTACAATAATAATACAAAAGAAAAAAACGATCATTCCTGGGAATTCAAAAATAGCTTGGTCATTTTCTTCAAAGGATCTAAACCACACAGTTGAATATATGACATCAATTACACGATGACACAAACGTCCGTCATAAAACACCAGACGTAAGTACATCCATGAATCCTCGATGTACTATACATATTTACCTTTAAGAGTCGTAATGTGGTCGAATACGATAAAACGGACATACAAATATAATTTACCATTTAACATTAATTGCTATGATACTTCATCGCTCGAAAAGTTAACTACAGACACGAGAGCCAGCTGTTTGACAGATGAAATAAGTCGGAAAATAGTAGTATGTGTAGTGCGTTTATGGAGGAACGAAAATTTAGTGTGTATTGTACGTAACTGTAGGATAAGATTTGATTACCGTTCTTTGAAGGGATTTGGAGGGATGTTTTTTTCTGTCTTGTAAGAGAGAAACTAGATCTAGTTGCAAAAATAGAGGAATATAAGATATCGTAAATACCAGTTCTTCCATAAGATAAGAAAAAAAAAAAAAGTAATGGGAAAAACTTGCAAGCTTCCTCCACCCCTAAACCTTCCCCCTGTCACTCTCAACAATAACAATAACAACAAATAAACAATGAATTGAAGACCCTCCCCCCCCCCCAAAAAAAAAAAAGACAAAAAAAAAAAAAAGACTGAAAAACAAAAATCAACAGAAAAAGAAACTTCTCGAACCTACCTTGGAGTCGATGCCGATAGTAGTGTTACAGTCCTCGCAGGTGTTAGCGAAGACCGCCTCGTAGCACTTGATGCAGTAGGGATGGTCATCCTTCAGGACGTAGCGCTGCCCAGTAAGGGACTCGTCGCACTGCCAGCAACAGAAGTGGCCCGAATGCCAGTCCTTTGACATGGCTTTGGTGTACTCCCCGCTGAAAATGAGCTGTGGAGGGAGAGAAAAGGAGATGCGTTAGAGAGACTGGTGCTGGAAGGGAGGGCGTGGGGGTGGAGGGAATAAGCATAGGGAAAATCAAGGATAGATAAATATAGAGAGAGAGAGACGTGAGGATAGAATATATATAGAGAGAGATCAAGGTATGAGGACGGAATATAAGTTTAAGGCATGAGGAAAGAAGATAGAGAGATACCATGGTATGAGGAGAGAAGATAGAGACCAAGGTATGAGAAGAGAAAAAGAGAGATTAAATTATGAGAAGAGAAGATAGAGAGATCAATCTTGAGGATAGAAGAATATTGAGAGACCGAGGCTGATACTCGGAAAGTTTGCATCGACAAGTGCTTAAACTAACGTACACAGATACAGACAAACAACAAATATACAAACATAAATGCAATAAAAAAAAAAACACTTTAATATCGAAACACAAATTTCGAACCGAATAAACTGACCCCCGAGAAAGCGCACAGCTATTTCACGAAGGGTCACCGGTTCGCCCCTGGAATGAGAAGAACCGCACGAAGGTGTAATGAATACGGATTCCGTGGAGGCTGCTCTTGTCACGCCAGAAATACGGTGACGCTTTCGGGTATTGGGAAAAGATTTACGAGGTCACGGACACGCGGCTTCTGTCACGCGCGGTTCGATGATAAATTTGGTGGCGTTCCTGTCCAGCCATTTAGCTCTCGTCGCGTAATTGCTAACACTGTGTTTAAATATAGCCCATTTGTCCTCGCCCCGACGGAGTTCCTCCTTCTCTCTATTTATCTCTCTGTCTCTGACTCTCTTTCTCTTTTTCTTTCTTTCTTTCTTTCTTTCTTTCTTTCTCTCTCTCTCTCTCTCTCTCTCTCTCTCTCTCTCTCTCTCTCTCTCTCTCTCTCTCTCTCTCTCTCTCTCTCTCTCTCTCTCTCTCTCTCTCTCTCTCTCTCTCTCTCTCTCTCTCTCTCTCTCTCCCTCACTCACACACACACACACACACACACACACACACGAGTACACGTTAAGCACAAAATGTATTCAGATGTATATATTAGAGCATAAATATTAACATTACAATGCTAATACATAGTCAATGGTGTTTACAAAATCTACACAGCTTTTCACTGCACGATCTTTCTTCTTTAAAGTTCCTGTCTTT
>NC_061850.1:22769019-22774019 GCF_019202785.1 Penaeus chinensis | reverse complement strand
GAAGAGAGAGAAGAGAAGAGAAGAGAGGAGACAGAGAGAGAGAGAGAGAGAGAGAGAGAGAGAGAGAGAGAGAGAGAGAGAGAGAGAGAGAGAGAGAGAGAGAGAGAGAGAGAGAGAGAATCACACACACATAAAAAACAATCCCACTAAAATCCAGTAATAACACCAATAAATCATTTACCTTGGTATGACACCTCGTGGCAGGCACCTCGGGAGGATGTGACACCGTGTGATATTGAAAAGTTTTGTGTCATGTAACAATATCATAATGTGTACGTCTATATGTACATACATATGTCCAAACATGTAATGTATAGATGTATATAAAATGCAAGTATTGGCCTAGAGTAACTGGTTGATGTATTTCATATAGGATGAGATGAATGTATAAGTTTATATACACAGCAAAGAAAATGTAAAATGCAATGTTTTAGCAAAATGTCATTTCTACCTTCTAATCTCGAGTGTGGAATATAAGATTATGATCAATATATACTACATGATGAAGAAAGACGTGATGGCATAATGAGAGAAATGAATAATGAGGGAAAATGAGGGAAAATGAGGGAAATGAGGGAAAACGAGGGAAAATGAGGGAAAACGAGGGAAAATGAGGGAAAACGAGGGAAAATGAAGGAAAATGAGGGAAAATGAGGGAAAAACGAGGAAAATGAGGAAAACGAGGAAAATGAGGGAAAATGAGACATATTTAGCGGATTACGAAATCAATTACGTTAGAAATAGATTGTAATCACTATCCATTTATGGTTCTATTAAAAGGGATGTAAAGATGACGCACTGTAGCATAAAAAAAAAGGGTACAAGACCGTTTGAAAAAAAGGACATTGTAAAAAACTGTATTAAGCATTGTGCTACAGTGTAGGAAATTCTCTGGCACATGTAGAAAGACATGTCGTAAAACAGAATTATGGAAACACCCTCACTAAAACTGGTGCTCTTAAAAACATGGTAATAACACCACTATGAACCAGTCGTTCTTTAGAAACGTACAAAAAAGGACGTCTAAAATCTTCCTCTATTTAGTCTAATGAGTTGTGGCAATTTAAGCATTTGCTGCGAAGGCGTGGGGTGAAAAAAAAAATGTTTGTCTTCTATCGATACGTCACGGCTAAGCCTATAGGCTTTAGGAGCTCGAACGTTTTGGACCTCTCTTAATGATCCAGAAAAACAAACCTTGTCTAAACTCTACCGTCAGCGGTGCCGGCTTGTCATAACCTTTTTTTTTTTTTTTTTTCTTTAAGCCTACTCCCCCGTGAGAGAATTTCTTTCCTTGTACCACACAGAAAAAGGAAAATGCTACAATGGTTTCGAGGGCGAGATGGGGCGCTAAGAATGGCCATGTGAGAGCCCCAGGTGAGAGGGCCATGAGGGTGCCATGAGAGGAGGATGAACGAAAGTGCTGCAGTGAGATATGATAACACAATGTGTCACTTAAAGAGGTGATGGGAGCGGCACAGTGAAAGATATTGCCACAAAGTGCCACTGTGAGGGATGATGACACTAAGTGCCACAGGGCGAGATAGTGACGCAAAGAGATGGTGCCTAGGACGGTGCCTGTATCCTCCCGAAGGTGCCATACCCGAGGTTCTCCTTATTCTCCCCGTTGGTCGCTTCCACGATCTCCATCATCGGTCCCTCCATCAGACCTCCGTCGGCCTCGATCGTTTCGGTCGTTATCACCCTCTTGGTGGTCTTCTTGGTGCCCCCCTTTTTGGTGATCTTAGTGGTGGTGGTCACTTCAGCCATGGTGCCTCGCGAGCTGTGTCGGCGTGTGTGTGTTTACAAGGTGTGGTCACTGGGTGTTCACAAGGGACGCCGGGAGAGCGCACTGAGCACCGAGGGCAGCGAGGAGCGACTTGGTGATGAGCACACCAGCACGGGAGACGGTGTGAGGACCGGCCTTGGGGACCCACTACGCGCGCCTGCCCTCGGCCACGGGCGTATGGGAGGGGGGGAAGGGGGGCGGAGGGGGGGAGGAGCGTGGGGCACGGGGTGGCGGAAGTGTGCGCTGCCCCCTCCATGCTCTCACGTGCCAAAACCTTCCGCCTCTTTGCTCTCCCCCCCTCCTCCCCCCTCTCCCCCATAAGGCTCTGCCTTCGTTTGATTTCAGAAGGGAATGTGGGTCAGGACGGCGGGCGGTGGGCGTGTCGGCGGGTAATATAGATAATGGCTCGTCTTGTGCTGTAGGGGTCGTTAGTCAGGTTGTTGAGGAGTGCGAGGCGGGTCTTGCCCTCGCCTGCCCCCATCCCCTCCCCCCCCCCCCCATACTTCCATTGCGCCTGTGTTTTTGTCTGACGTGATATGTTGGCAACCATGCCCCACTCCCCTCCCCCCACCCTTCATGCGAGTCCCGACGTCTGATTGGTTCAACCGAGTTTATAAAACAGCCCCTGATTGGTCCGTCTCCCTCCCCGGCTTCAACCTCCATGCCAAACTTTCATATCTTTTCCCCATTTCTGCAAAAGGAGCTATTTTCGAAAGTGCAACACCTTGGGTCACAACTCCCCATCCTTGGTGAAGGTCTTTCGCTCCTGCCTTGCCCTCTCGCAGCCTGCTCTCGACCTCCTTGCTCCCAGGGGCGTCGCTGACTCGGTGAATATGTAGTGTACCTCATGCTCTTCTTGGTGGACGTGCGGCATGCTTCCTGGCCGTGGATAACACTCGCCTGGCCGACGTGTCATTGACCCGAGTTATTCCGCTTGGATTGTCCTTATGTTGGGTCAAAGGTTGGCTTCGTGAACAACCGCTCGTCAGCCACTGGATTGGTGGCCGTCGGCGGGTATACAGTCGAAAGAAGATGATGTCAATGAGGGAATGGATGGATCTATGGTATCAACGATGTCTACTGATACTAAAGATAAATAACTTAATGATGGATTCCAATACGTACAATCAAATTTTAAGTAACTTTGAGTATGAATTCCTAATGGGTTTGGATCGGCTGGTGAGCGGATATTGAGCTGATGGACATAAAGTGTATAGGCGTTAAGTGGATAGATAACAGACGAGTGGTAATTGGGTATTCAGTGGATAACACAGAACAGCTATGCTAACAGGAACAAGGGGTAATGACGGACTATGTTAAAAAAGAATGAAGTCCCCCCCTTTCTCTCTCTCTCACTCTCTCTCTCTCTCTCTCTCTCTCTCTCTCTCTCTCTCTCTCTCTCTCTCTCTCTCTCTCTCTCTCTCTCTCTCTCTCTCTCTCTCTCTCCCTCCCTCCCTTTCTCGTGCTAAGATAAGAACAGGTAAATTAATTTGCATATCTTAATATGGCGTCCGAACCTTCCACTAACCTACTAATTTCTACCTCCGTAAAAAATTGGTATATGAGTTACGTGGCGCATGGTTCTTAGGACAAATACTTCTTCTTACTAGGCATGCAGATTTCATCAAAACATTACTTAATAACAGACTGATACAAGCATGAGTATATCCACCACCATATCGATTCAAGAAATTTCCTATCAACAGTACCAACAAGAATAATAATAGCAACAGCACATGCAAGATTGCAAAAGCAGATACGCCTATTGTGATTTTTCACAATGATAATAATGATTATGATGATAATAATAACAATAATGAAATAACAATAATAATTAAAATGGTGATAATGATGGGGATGATATGATGATCATATCAATAATAATAATAATAATAAAATAATAACAATAACAACAATAATACTAACAATAATAGGAAAACGAAGAAAACAAAAAGTAAGAGAAGATGATAATAAAGGAGAAGAAAGGAGACAAGCAGGTGAAGACGAAGACGTAAAGGGAAGAGGCGCAGGGGAGGAGGAAGAAGAGGAGAGGAAGAAAATAATGAAGACAGGCAAGGAAGACGAAAATATGAAAACGCTATGAGGGGACTTCACGTTTAAAACTTGGTATTTTCTATTACCATTAACAGATAAGGAAGAAGAAACAGGGTAGGAGCGATAAAAGGAGGAGGGGGAGGAAGAGGACGAAGGAGGAATAATAATAATAAGAGGAAGAAGAAAACGGAAAAGAGGAAGAAAAAGAAGGAGAGGAGGAGGAGGAGGAGGAGGAGGAGGAAGATGAAAAAGGATAGGAGGAGGAGGAAGAGGAGGAAGAAGAAGAAGAGGAGGAGGAGCAGTACGACGACGATGACGAAGGGGAAGAGGAAACTAAAGAAGGAAAAAAAGAGGAGGAGGAAGTGAAGGAAAAGATGAAGGAAAGCAAGAAGATTCTGTAGGATTACACAAGGGAAGGAGAACAGAAAGAGTAACAGGAAGAAGGGCAGAAGAGATTGGAGGAGCGAGATAAAAGGATAGAAACGGAGAAAAGAAACAAATCAAAAGGCTGCCAATTTCCCCAGGAGTCAATTTCCTCAAATATTTAGCGTCTCGCATTTCGCCTGACATGATGTCCTCTTTCATCTGTGAATATCAGAGGCTAAAGATATCACACACACACACACACACACACACACACACACACACACACACACATACGCACACACACACACACACACACACACACACACACACACACACACACACACACACACACACACACACACACACGCACGCACACACACACAAACACACACACACACACACACACATTTACCATCATCTTTCTACCATACATTATTACCTACCATTTCGCCACTTCATACTTCACACTTTTGTAAGGTTGTAAATAATGCATGAATAAATGAAAGTCTTCAGAAATCTCTAAAACTATACATATGTGATTACCCTCGATTACCTGCGTCAGTTGTTATTTATCAGATAATTCTAATTTTATTTGATTAATTTCAAAACATGCATTTTCGCTAGATTTTTGTAACCAGTTTCTACTTTCGTTGTCGGTTTTACAGGAAATAGAACAAATCTAATTTTCCTTTGTTTCAGGTATTTGTCCGTTTAGCTTTAAAGATATTTAATCAATTATAGTCGATATAATACTAAGACCGACGATGTTATTACGCTTTCCATACTCAAAGGA
>NC_061850.1:22746519-22751519 GCF_019202785.1 Penaeus chinensis | reverse complement strand
AAAAAGATAAAGAAAATACCCAAAAATAATAATAGTAATACTAATAAAAAGGATAAACACGGAGAAAATAACCGAAAGCGAATATAAATGCAATGCAAAGCTGGCAAAGCTTCTGAAGGGCGAGGAGTCTCCAGGGCGGGTGACAATTATAGCAAATGGGGGAGGAAGAGGAGGAAGAAGACGAAGAGGAGGAAGAAGACGAAAAGGAGGAAGAAGACGAAGAGGAGGAAGAGGGGGAAGAGGAGGAAGAAGACGAAGAGGAGAAAGAGGGGGAAGAGGGGGAAGAAGAGGAAAAGGGGGAAGAGGAGGAAGAGGAGGAAGAGGGGGGAGAGGGGGAAGAGGGGGAAGAGGAGGAAGAGGAGGAAGAGGAGAAGAGGGGGAAGAGGAGGAAGAGGAGGAAGAGGGGGAAGAGGAGGAAGAGGAGGAAGAGGGGGAAGAGGAGGAAGAGGGGAAGAGGAGGAAGAGGAGGAAGAGGAGGAAGAGGGGGAAGAGGAGGAAGAGGAGGAAGAGGGGGAAGAGGAGGAAGAGGAGGAAGAGGAGGAAGAGGAGGAAGAGGGGGAAGAGGAGGAAGAGGAGGAAGAGGAGGAAGAGGAGGAAGAGGGGGAAGAGGAGGAAGAGGAGGAAGAGGGGGAAGAGGAGGAAGAGGAGGAAGAGGAGGAAGAGGGGGAAGAGGAGGAAGAGGAGGAAGAGGGGGAAGAGGAGGAAGAGGGGGAAGAGGAGGAAGAGGAGGAAGAGGGGGAAGAGGAGGAAGAGGGGGAAGAGGAGGAAGAGGGGGAAGAGGAGGAAGAGGAGGAAGAGGGGGAAGAGGAGGAAGAGGAGGAAGAGGAGGAAGAGGGGGAAGAGGAGGAAGAGGAGGAAGAGGGGGAAGAGGAGGAAGAGGAGGAAGAGGGGGAAGAGGAGGAAGAGGGGGAAGAGGAGGAAGAGGAGGAAGAGGAGGAAGAGGAGGAAGAGGAGGAAGAGGGGGAAGAGGAGGAAGAGGAGGAAGAGGAGGAAGAGGAGGAAGAGGGGAAGAGGGGGAAGAGGAGGAAGAGGGGGAAGAGGAGGAAGAGGAGGAAGAGGGGGAAGAGGAGGAAGAGGAGGAAGAGGGGGAAGAGGAGGAAGAGGAGGAAGAGGGGGAAGAGGAGGAAGAGGAGGAAGAGGAGGAAGAGGGGGAAGAGGAGGAAGAGGAGGAAGAGGGGGAAGAGGGGGAAGAGGAGGAAGAGGAGGAAGAGGAGGAAGAGGAGGAAGAGGAGGAAGAGGAGGGAAGAGGGGGAAGAGGAGGAAGAGGAGGAAGAGGAGAAAGAGGGGGAAGAGGGGAAGAGGAGGAAGAGGGGGAAGAGGAGGAAGAGGAGGAAGAGGAGGAAGAGGAGGAAGAGGAGGAAGAGGAGGAAGAGGAGGAAGAGGAGGAAGAGGAGGAAGAGGGGGAAGAGGAGGAAGAGGAGGAAGAGGGGGAAGAGGAGGAAGAGGAGGAAGAGGGGGAAGAGGAGGAAGAGGAGGAAGAGGAGGAAGAGGGGAAGAGGAGGAAGAGGAGGAAGAGGGGGAAGAGGAGGAAGAGGAGGAAGAGGAGGAAGAGGAGGAAGAGGAGGAAGAGGAGGAAGAGGAGGAAGAGGGGGAAGAGGAGGAAGAGGAGGAAGAGGGGAAGAGGAGGAAGAGGAGGAAGAGGAGGAAGAGGGGAAGAGGAGGAAGAGGAGGAAGAGGGGGAAGAGGAGGAAGAGGGGGAAGAGGAGGAAGAGGAGAAGAGGGGGAAGAGGAGGAAGAGGAGGAAGAGGGGAAGAGGAGGAAGAGGGGGAAGAGGAGGAAGAGGAGGAAGAGGGGGAAGAGGAGGAAGAGGAGGAAGAGGAGGAAGAGGAGGAAGAGGAGGAAGAGGGGGAGAGGAGGAAGAGGGGGAAGAGGAGGAAGAGGAGGAAGAGGGGGAAGAGGAGGAAGAGGAGGAAGAGGAGGAAGAGGAGGAAGAGGAGGAAGAGGAGGAAGAGGAGGAAGAGGAGGAAGAGGGGGAAGAGGGAGGAAGAGGAGGAAGAGGGGGAAGAGGAGGAAGAGGAGGAAGAGGGGGAAGAGGAGGAAGAGGAGGAAGAGGAGGAAGAGGAGGAAGAGGGGGAAGAGGAGGAAAGGGAGGAAGAGGGGGAAGAGGAGGAAGAGGAGGAAGAGGAGGAAGAGGAGGAAGAGGAGGAAGAGGGGGAAGAGGAGGAAGAGGAGGAAGAGGAGAAAGAGGGGGAAGAGGAGGAAGAGGAGGAAGAGGAGGAAGAGGAGGAAGAGGGGGAAGAGGGGGAAGAGGAGGAAGAGGAGGAAGAGGGGGGAAGAGGAGGAAGAGGAGAAAGAGAAAGAGCAGGACAAACACGAGGACGAGGACGAGGATGAGGAAGTAAGAGAATAAGGAGAATTACGAGGAGGTGGAGGAGAAGGAGAACGAGGAGGAGGAGATGGAGGAACAGGAGTAAGAGAAGAAGGAGGAAGAGAAGAAAGAAGAAGAAGAAGGAGAAGAAGAAGAAGAAGAAGAAGAAGAAGAAGAAGAAGAAGAAGAAGAAGAAGAAGAGAGGAGGAGGAAGAAGAAGAGGACGAGGAGGAGGAAGAGGAAGAGGAAGAAGAAGAAGAAGAAGAAGAAGAAGAAGAAAAAGAAGAAGAAGAAGAAGAGGAAGACGAGGAGGAGGAGGAGGAGGACTTGGAGGAGGAGGAAGAAGAAGAAGAAGAAGAAGAAGAAGAAGAAGAAGAAGAAGAAAAGAAGAATAAGAATAAGAAGGAGAAGGAGAAGGAGAAGGAGAAGGAGAAGAAGAAGAAGAAGAAGACGAAGAAGGAGGAGAAGAAGAAGAAGAAGAAGGAGAAGAAGAAGTAGAAGAAGAAGAGGACTATAACGACAGAAAAACCGATGCAAAATAGGAAGAAGAAAAAATAAATAAAAAAGTAAATTACACTAAGGAAAGCTGAGTGAAGTATCACAGGGAAAGGAAGAGAATCAATAAGAGGAAGGAGGAGGCGCAGTGACAGATTATGAAGACAGGGATTAATAAGAAACAAGGAAAAGCAGAGAAAGAGAGATGTAGAAAATTAAGAAAAAAAAAACAGGAAAAGGGAGAAGATATCTTAAGAAAAAAAAATGAATAAAAAAAATATATATATATATATATATATATATATATAACATAGAACTATGAACATAAAAAAGAAACACAAAAAACACAAAACACATAAAACAGAAACGAAACCACAGAAGCAAAATATAACCAGGAAAACAAAAATTAACATACACACCTTTAAATAATCATAACGACCAATCTCATCACACGTATCACCATCAAATTAATAAATACACAAAATGCAATAACCTAAAATAAGACATTACGAACAAACAACACACAAAGAGTACTTTTTAACAGCCCCCAGGATACGTGACCGGGAGAGGAGAGGAGAGCATAGGCATTTAAATTAATTTGCTGATGGAACGGTGACTGGCGAGGCTCCAATGCTGTGCGATCGGGGGATGATGATGGGTGACTGATATAAACAGGTGAAGGAGAGAGAGGGAGAGAGAGAGAGAGAGAGAGAGAGAGAGAGAGAGAGAGAGAGAGAGAGAGAGAGAGAGAGAGAGAGAGAGAGAGAGAGAGAGAGAGAGAGAGAGGGGGGGGGGGGCACTGGTAGAGAGAAAGGGAGAGAGAGGGAGGGAGAGAGAGGGAGGGAGAGAGAGGGAGGGAGGGAGGTAGACAGATAGATAGAGAAAGGGAGAGCGAGGGAGGAAGGGAGGGGGAGGTTTCATGAGAGAGGAGGAAAGAGAGAATGGGGGTAAAGGGACATGGCTGAAGAAGAGTGAAGGGGAGGGAAAGGGAAAGGGAGAAGGAGAAAGAGAAGGGAAGAAAGTGAGAATGGGGACAAAGGGAGATGAATGAAGAAAGAGAAAGAGGAAGAGGGAGAGAGAGAAAACAAGCGAAAACAAGAGTAAGAAGTAGAGGAAAAGACGAAGTTCAAACAGCTGATCGTAAAACTAGGTTCCAGATGTTTTGAATCCAGATGAAAGAAAAAAATCTGACAGGGAGGGAAAGAGGAGACGAGGGAGGGAGGGAGAGAGAGAGGAAGAGAGGGGAGGGTGAGAGGGAGAAAGAGACACAGAGAGATAAAAAAAAAAAAAACGAAACCAAAATAAACAAGAAAACACGAAAATAAAACCATAAGACACCACATGAAAAACAAAAACAAAACAAAAAAATACAAAGAAACAGCCTCAAGAAACTCCTGGAATAACCTCCTGTGACGTCACGAGTGCACCGAGAGACAGGCCGAGAAAATTCGTCTTTTCGAAGCCTCGCTGAAATCTTCGAGGGAGCCAAAATCCCCCAAGAGACACTCGGGACCTGAGACACACTCAAGCGCTGCGATCTAAGAGCTGAAACGCAGCTTAGATCACAGTTATTCTAGCTCTCGAATCGGCAGTTAAATGGAGTGAGATGTATTTCGTTTTATTCTAGTCTTGATGAAACGGGATGGAATTAATTAATTAGATTAAGATGTCGAGATTTCGCCCTCTTCCTCTCAGATGTTGGAGGTTATATATATATATATATTTCTGAGTTTCGAGGGGAAAAAAACATGAAATTGGGAGATGGATGAAGAAGATTTTTTCTAAAATGCTGGAAATTGTGGATATTTTTCTAGACCCGAGGGAAAAAAAAAACGAAAAAAGAGGCTTTATGACAAGCTTAACGTAAAGTATTAATACTTCTTCGTCTTCCTCTAAAATCCAGTGATGTTTTCCTTTTTTTTTTTTTTCTTTTTTTTCTTTTTTTCCTTTTCCTTGATTTTACCACAAGGAAGCAATTTAGAAACCGCTTATCGCCTCGCATCTTCTTCCGGTGTTTCTTCCGTTTTCTACCGACCCACTTTCTCGGGGTGTCTCGGCTAAACAATGGTTATTTTTCCTTTTTAAACTTACCGTGCAAACTCTCCTACCGCTCGTTTAAATCTGTCCCCGTGATGAATTTACACACGTACCTGAAATGCCGAAAGAAAGAATTAATGTCAAAATAAAAATCGGAATA
>NC_061850.1:22661519-22666519 GCF_019202785.1 Penaeus chinensis | reverse complement strand
GATTTTGGTGGGTGGTAATGCGGTGGGCTGAGGTGGGCCGAGAGAGAAACGAGAGACAAGAAATGGATTTGGAAAAGGACGGGGAAAAGGAGAGAAGAGACCGATAGAGATAGATAGACCAGTAAATAAATCGATATAGAAAGAAAGAGAAAAAAAAGAGGAAGAAATTAAGAGAATAACGAATAACCTCACACTCATGAATACTTAATAGGAAAAACTGACCACATTAACGCAATAAATAAATAAATAAAAAAAGGAAAAAAAATACTAGAAATGGAGATAGAGACGAATGACAGCAATAATCAAGAAAAAGAAAATGAAACTAGTAGAAGAACAAGAAGAAAAAAAAAACTCGAAATGGAGATAGAGACGAAATACAGCAATAATCAAGAAAAAGAAAATGAAACTAGTAGAAGAACAAGAAAAAAAAAAAACTCGAAATGGAGATAGAGACGAAATACAGCAATAATCAAGAAAAAGAAAATGAAAATAGAAGAAGAACAAGAAGAAAAAAAACAACTCGAAATGGAGATAGAGACGAAATACAGCGAGTATTAAGAAAAATAAATTGAAAATACAAGAACAAGAAGAAACAAAAAAACTCGAAATGGAGATAGAGACGAAATACAGCCATGATTACGAAAGGCCTTGATACCCGCTAGCGCTGCCCCCAGAGAAACCCATGCTGGTAGTGTATGTAACAAGAGAAACCTGACGTGTTTGTTGTGTGTACGTTTAGAAGGGGGGGGGGGGGGGTGCGCGAGCGAGCGTGGGAACTGTGTCTGTTTCTCTCTTACGTAACGTGCTTAAATGAATAAAAAAACAATAAAAAAAATATGGTTATGTGGTAGTCACGTATGGTGTTGTCGGATATACAGTATTTAGAAATAGCGATAGTAACTATGCGAATTTGTCTTTGTCCATAGCATTGTCATCGAGCAAACTATTAAAAAAAAAAAAAATTCTGTCCATAGATTCATAAAAAAAAAGTCAGCAGTGATTCCCCTAATTATGATGAAAAAAAAATCTATCCATCAATACCCCCCCCAAAAAAAAAAAAAATAATAATAATAGAAAAAAAAACTGAATAAATAAAATAAAATAAAGTTTCCCCCAAACTTCAGCCCTCATTCTCCTCAACCCCTTATTTACCCTTAAAAGAAACCCGAGATATGAAAACAACCTCGCAGGAAAACGTGTTTATTCATTTCACGTCTTTTCTTGTATTGTTTTCAAATGGAGGGAGGGGGGAGGGAGGGAGGGAGAGGGAGAGACAGAGAGAGGGGGAGAGGGAGAGGGAGGGAGAGGGAGGGAGAGAGAGAGAGAGAGAGAGAGAGAGAGAGAGAGAGAGAGAGAGAGAGAGAGAGAGAGAGAGAGAGAGAGAGAGAGAGAGAGAGAGAGAGAGAGAGAGAGAGAGAGAGAGAGAGAGAGAAAGAGAGAGAGAGAGAGAGAGAGAGAGACTTAGAAACAAACAACCAGATACAAACACAAACAGAACCAGAGAAAGCGCGACATCAACGAAGAAGAAAAATAAATAGAAAAAAGGGAAAACACACAAACAAAGAAAAAAAAGGGGGGAAAAAACGAAAAAAACACCCCGCATCTTAATTAGAAAACATCCAAGAATCGCGGCGGCGAGAGACACGCACGGACAGTCGAACAAAAGACGCCACAGGACAGAGTGATGCTGAATACGCCAGAAGACAAAGTGAAGCTGGATATATTAGCTATCTTCGGTTACTTCCCGCCGCCCACAAATATTTGGCTTGAGAGAGACAACACGTGGGCGTGGCGGGGGGCGGGGAGAGATGAGGTAAGCGGAGGCAGAGGGGGGGAGGGGGGGCAATGGAGAAGGGTTATGTATGTTGTATGTATCGTATGGATGTTTATTCAGAATATATGTCGTCTATCTACGGGTATCTGTCTGTTTAAATGAGGG
This sequence comes from Penaeus chinensis, assembly GCF_019202785.1. Lineage (NCBI taxonomy): Eukaryota > Metazoa > Arthropoda > Malacostraca > Decapoda > Penaeidae > Penaeus > Penaeus chinensis. The sequence goes on along the minus strand of NC_061850.1, from coordinate 22,664,580 downwards.
TTTCTGATATTTGATGTTTTCTATATGTTTATATATGTGGAGAGGGAGGGAGGGAGGGAGGGAGGGAGGGAGGGAGGGAGGGAGGGAGGGAGGGAGGGAGAGAGGGAGAGAGGGAGAGAGGGAGAGAGGGAGAGAGGGGGGAGGGGGGAGGGGGGAGAGAGAGAGAGAGGAGAGAGAGAGAGAGAGAGAGAGAGAGAGAGAGAGAGAGAGAGAGAGAGAGAGAGAGAGAGACAGAGAGAAAGAGAGAGAGAGAGAGAGAGAGAGAGAGAGAGAGAGAGAGAGAGAGAGAGAGAGAGAGAGAGAGAGAGAGAGAGAGAGAGAGAGAGAGATAAAGACAAGAAGAACGAGAGAGAGAGAGAGATATAAGGGAGAGGGGGGGGACGAGAAAAAAAATAACAGATACAGAAACTGAAAAAAAGTCAGGCAACAGAGTAAGAGATGGCAAAAGACAGAATAAAAAAAAAAATAATAATAAAAAAAAAAAAACGAGCGAGGGAAAAAACAACAACAGACAGATACGAGAGAACAGAGAAGCGAACAGAAAGAGCGAAGATCGGTGCCAACAATCACAGCGAGGGTCGGGAAGCGGAGTGCAAGTGCCGTAGAGTTCAATACGAAACGGAAGATAAAATAAGAACAATCAACAAAAAAAATAAAAGAGAGAGAGAGAGAGAGAGAGAGAGAGAGAGAGAGAGAGAGAGAGAGAGAGAGAGAGAGAGAGAGAGAGAGAGAGAGAGAGAGAGAGAGGGGGGGAGAGAGAGGGAGAAAGAGAGAAAGAGAAAAAGAAAAAAAAAATATATATATACATATTACGACAGATTCAAACAGAAGCGATACAGGCATACAGTAAAAGAAAATAAACACAACGGAAATATTACCGAAAAAAAATCAAAGAACAGCAATAACAAAAGAGAAAAAATAACGAAAAAGAAGTGAAAAACGAAACATGCAAACGCAAGGCAAGCAACGAAAGCACGCAGGCAACCGTCAGGTCAGAAGGACTGGGTGGGTGGGAGAGTGGGGGGGAGGGAGGGGGAAAGGGAGGGTGGGGAAAGAGGGAAGGAAGGGGAGGGGAGGAAGGGGGGGGAGGAGGGATGCAGCGTGAAGGGGAGGGGACGGTAGAGAGGGGGAGGGGAGAGGAGGGAGGGGGAAGCGAGGGAGAAGGGAGGAGGTGGGGGGGGAGGGAGGGACACAGCGTCTATAACAATGAAGCTCCTGTGTGCTTAGAACGGCCTCAAGCACCGTGGGTGTTGGGGAAAGAAGTGTTGTGGGGGGGGGGGGGCCGAGGAGGGGAAAGGGAGGTTTTACTGTATCGTCGGTGTAAGTGAGGGAGGGGAGGGGGTGGGAGGAAAGCCGAAAGGGAGGGGTGAATTAGGGGGGAAGGGGGGAATAGACGGGGGATGGAGTAGAAGGGGAGAGGAGTTAGAAAGGGAGAGGGGAGGGAGAGGGGAGGAGAGGGAAAGGAGAGTAGATGTACAAAGTGGGGGGGGGGGGAAGGGAGGATGGGAGAACAGATAAGAGGAAAAGAAAAAAGAAGAAGAGATCGAGATGGAAAGATGGGGAAAAAAAGGTGAAGAAGGTCGGAAGAGGGGAAATAGGGGAGGGAGAGGACAGAGAGAGTGAGGAAAAGGGGGAAGGAGTAGCCGTAGGAAAAGGAGTCTATCATCCGCACGTAGCGTCTTTCACCGTATTTCCTCCGGCTGTCAGTCTGTCTCTTGTAAAAGGCCAGTTCAAAATGGGCTACAGTTAAGAGGGTATGTCTCCCTTCCCTTCCCCTGGCTAGTTAAAGTGCCTCATCAACGGCTAATTAGTGTTCCTCATTAAAGAGATTACGGGCAGGGACTTTTCTGAAGGCACAGTTGCAAAAGAAGAAGAAGAAGAAGAAGAAGAAGAAGAAGAAGAAGAAGAAGAAGAAGAAGAAGAAGAAGAAGACGCAGAAGACGAAGAAGAAGACCAATGAGACTAAGAATAAAAATAAAAATAAGAAGAAGAAGAAGAAAAAAAAAATAATAATAAGAAGAAGAAGAAGAAGAAAAAGAAGAAAAGCTATTCTGGCAGAGTTTCAATCACTATTTGCATGATATTGTTTTTTGGTGCACGTGCAACTGTACCAGTCTCAAGTCATTTCGCATTTCTGTCTTTCGTTCTCTGCTTTCTTCTTTCTCCCCAACTTCTTTTTTATATTCAGCGTTTTCTTGTCTCTGTCTCCTTATTTCTTAGCCTTCCTTTCCTCTCCTTTTCTTTCCCTCTCCCCAATTTCTTCTACGCTCTCTTTTTATTGCCTTTTTTCTCTTTCTCATTCTCTCTCCTCTTAACTCCCTTCCCCTCCTGTCTCTTCCTTCCCCTTTCTCCTTCCCTCCCTCCACCTCTTTCGCTTTTCATTCTTCGTTTCTCCTTTGTTTTCCTCCCCCCTTTCCCCTTGCTTCTTCACCCCCCCCCCCCTGACTTTTTCCTTCTTTGCTCCTCCTCCTCCTCACCTTCACCTCCACCTCCTCCTCCTCCACCTCCACCTTCACCCCCTTTTCCTTCTCCTCCTTCTCCTCTTTTTCCTCTTCCCCTTTTTCCTCCTCCTCCTTCTCCTCTTCTTCCTCCTCCCGTTTTTCCTCCTCCTCCTTCTCCTCTTTTTCCTCCTCCCCTTTCTCCTCCTCCTCCTTCTCCTCTTCTTCCTCCTCCTCTTTTTCCTCCTCCTCCTTCTCCTCTTTTTCCTCCTCCTCCTTCTCCTTCCTCCTCCTTCTCCTTCCTCCTCCTTCTCCTCTTCTTCCTCCTCCCCTTTTTCCTCCTCCTCCTTCTCCTCGTTTTCCTCCACCTCCCCCTCCCCTTCTTCCTTCTCCTCCTCCTTCTCCTCTTCTTCCTCCTCCTCCTCCTTCTCCTTCCTCCTCCTTCTCCTCTTCTTCCTCCTCCCCATTTTCCTCCTCCTCCTTCTCCTCTTCTTCCTCCTCCCCATTTTCCTCCTCCTCCTTCTCCTCTTCTTCCTCCTCCCCATTTTCCTCCTCCTCCTTCTCCTCTTCTTCCTCCTCCCCCTTTTCCTCCTCCTCCTTCTCCTCTTCTTCCTCCTCCCCAT
>NC_061850.1:22644019-22649019 GCF_019202785.1 Penaeus chinensis | reverse complement strand
AGAGTAGAGTAGAGTAAAGTAGAGTAGAGTAGAGTAGAGTAGGGTAGGGTAGGATGGACGAGGTGGAATGACCATGTGTTTGCAGTGGGCGGCAGAATGTGCGCGGGTGGGAATAGGAGTGGGGCTGGGAGTGACATACTGTGGGTGTCAGTGGGGTGGGGACAGAGTGGGAAGTGGAGTGAAATGGCCGGTGTATAGGAGTGGGGAGGAAAATTGGTGCAGTAGGGAGAAGGGAAGGGAAGGGAAGGGAAGGGAAGGGAAGGGAAGGGGAGGGAAGGGAAGGGAAGGGGAGGGGAGGGAAGGGGAGGGAAGGGAAGGGAAGGGAAGGGAAGGAAAGGGGAGGGGAGGGGAGGGGAGGGAAGGGGAGGGAGGGGAGGGAAGGGAAGGGAAGGGGAGAGGAGGGGAGGGGAGGGAAGGGAGGGAAGGGGAGGGAAGGGAGGGAAGGGAAGGGGAAGGGAAGGGAAGGGAAGGGAAGGGAAGGGAAGGGAAGGGAAGGGAAGGGAATAGGGAGGAGAGCGGAGGGATAGGTGGAGGGGTAGGATCAAGGATGGAGGAATCATGTGCTGGTGGAGGGGGAGTGTGGAGTGCAGTTCTGGCCTTTTGTCATAACACTGCCATTGTGTTCATGGTCACTTTTTCATGTATTTAGTTATTCACATTATCATCCCTTTAATTAACGTTACTATGGTCATCATCCTCAAACTTACTTCCGTTCTCTTCATTATTTTTGCTAGTATATTTCTTATTAATATTAGCCAATGGTGTCATCGTTACTATTTTTATTGCCATTACTATCATCATCATTACCATCACTCATTACTATCATCCTTACCATCATTTGTTTTGTCATTATCCTAAGTATCACGATGATGTTACTGGAGAAAAGGCCAGAACAACAAAGAAATGCAAGAGCAACAGGCAAGTAATGTAAGAAATTTAAAGCAAAGCAATAAAATGAAGAATTCGCCCCAGCAAACAAGCACATTAGCGAATTAGGTTGTGAAGCTTCTCCCCTCACACAAATGAAACAATAGCTGTGCGTCGATGCAGCGCCAGCAAACACTGTCAAGACCTTCAATTAAAATGTATCCTAAAGTAATGGACTTGTTTGGCCACCAGGATATAAAGATTGTTTATAGCCTAAATCATGAATCACGTTTTACAAGCCTTGAAATGGGCAGTATGTATACACACCCACAAAATCGTTAATTGGCTCGAAAATTCCACGAGTCAACGGTACGTGCTTCGAATAACGCGATTCTCTTTATTCGCACAACATTGACTCATTAATTCGGATGATTTCGAGCGTTAATCACACCTGGTACTTTGATATTTACAACACATTAGATCACAAATATCCTAGATTCTCGTATTTTATGAAGAGCGCGCTAGAGCATCCTGTTAAAGCGTAATCCAAGAAGGTAAACAAAATCAGTAATAACAATAAAGCAACTCGCCAAAGCACTTGAACAATCACATCCATAGGTAAACGATATTCTGAGCTTACTCTTTTGCCTCTCTAAAATATCGTACTTTCTTCAAATGATCTTCCCTATGTCTCCAAATTTGGTAAACACAATACTTCCCACTCCAAAATATAGTATAAATCACCTCAGCACATCGTATTTTAATATATCACATTCAACAAGAGATTGGCAATTCGCACAACCATAATGCTTAGAGTGTTTCTTCAGGAGTCTGCGCCAAGATCACACGTGGAATACAAATGTTGCAAGACTCGTAGAAACACACGACAGAAGTCAACGTGGGTGGCAAGTGCATTAAGGAAAACACACACACACACACACACACACACACACACACACACACACACACACACACACACACACACACACACACACACAAATAAAATGCGGGTGATCTATCGCGAGCAACTGGCAATGCGCAATAGAAACATTTCACGTGAGTTTTTGTATATACTGACGATCGGTAAGAGGGCTTCAACATAACAGACTAAATAATATAATCAAAACAATCTATAGCTGCTCCATCATTGTGAATTAGAAGTGTCTTGCAATGTTGCACACCTGGAAATCTTAAATCTCTACGATGATATATGTAATTATATTCTTTACATTAAAGCAATGTCATTGAATTATTGCATTTTTGACTAGTAAATCATCAGCAAAATAATCCGATTCGCAATTATTATGAAATCACGGTATTAATCTTAATCTTCTTACCAAAGAGATGGCAGCTGATATATAATAATATTTGACGCAATATACATTTTATATTTTTTTCTTATTCAGTATCCTTAAAAAATATATATATACGACGTTGAAGATACGAGATGCAGAGTTACAGCGTCTGGTGGCGTCGCCGAACGGGAAAATGTTGAAGTGACAGGTAAAAAGGATAAAAATAACACCATTTAACGAGATCTACCAAACAATCCTAAAAAAAAACGAGTCACCTCTGTACGACATCTCGTCCCCCCCCCACCCCCTCCTCTCAACCCCACGAGGTACACCCCTTCGCCTCTCTCCCTCTCCTCCCCCTACCCCTCCCTCCCTCTCCTCCCCCTTCCCCTCCCTCTCCTCCCCTTTCCCCTCCCTCTCCTCCCCTTTCCCCTCCCTCCCTCTCCTCCCCCCTTCCCCTCCCTCCCTCTCCTCCCACTTTCCCCTCCCTCTCCTCCCCTTCCTCTTCCTCCCCCTTCCCCTCCCTCCCTCTCCTCCCCTTCCCCTCCCCCTCCCTCCCTCCCTCTCCTCCCCTTCCCCTTCCCCTCCCTCCCTCATTCCTTCCCTCCCTCAGACATCGTCATCCCCACCCACCACTTTCCCTCTCTCCTCTCCCTCCCCTTCTCCCCCCTTCCCCTCAGACAAGGGCGGGTGGGCATATGAATGACAGCTTCGGGGCACTGCTGTCAGGCGCTGGCGATGACGAGCCAACAGATCTCTCCTCCCGTGCCCGGGGGGGGGGGGGGGGTCGTGGGGGGAGGGGGGGAGTTGAAGGGGTTAGGATACCTGGTGTTGCCTCGGTAGGCTTTTATGAATTACTTTTAATAATCTGACTTTAGTAGTGGTAACTATAGCGGATATGTCTTCTTTGATTTCTCCCTATTCCGACACAGCTCTGATAAATTAAGGCATATTTTTTCTTTATCTATTTTCATTTTCTCCCTATCCCGACACAGCCCTGATAAATCAAGTGATTTTTTAATAATGTTTTATCTGTTGTTTTTTTTTTTCCTTATATATTCCGACAGAGCTCTGATAAATCAAGGGGAATTTTACTTTTTTTATTTTTCTTATCCTATTCCTTCATACTCTGACATAGTGCTGATGAGTTTAGTTTCGGGAATATCGGCATGTTTCGTAAAAAAAATACTTTATATTCTGACGCAACACTTCCTTGATTCCAACACATAAGGAAAGCTGCTTTGTTTCGTTAATTACTTAACATACCAACAGAGCACTGGTAATTAACACAGGAGAATATCGCTTTGTTTCGACAATGACACCCAATTCCTACACAGCACCTTCTGACTCACAGGTATATTGTGCATGTGTTTAATCATTTACTTAATTTTTATTTCCTGACACGTTATATATATATATATATAAAAAAAAAAAGTTTATCACTCTCTTACCCACCATCCTGTCATAACTGTATCAGTCATCTAAACTAATTATATCTTCATACTCTTTGGTTTTAAGGTGAATGGACCTTATTAGAAAGGTCACTTCATAACTAATCTGTCCCTGTGCTCTGGAAGGTCCCTGGGCACTGACCCGACCTTATTTCGGATGGATTAATGCGGGTGGTAAGCCTTCTTCCGCATTCGAAACCTGTTGTGGGGTTTCTAAGGAGGTAAATGAGTTCTCGAAAAGCCCAAACACCTGTCTTGTATTCCTAGCCTCCCATACGTGCCGAAAAAGAAGTGAAGTTGCATCTCATAGTGAAGGTCATATAACTTCATATAACTTCCTCTACAAAGGGCATTACATTTAGATCCCTGTCTCTTCCTCCTAGCTCCCCTATGTCATCCCTTCCCTGTTAATGGGGCTAAAACAGCCTTATTTTCAAGCCTTGACGTAATTACACTGGGAATCACGCTTGCTGGGTCATCTCCTTCTTGAGACTTAAAAGGAAGTTAGGAAAAAAGTCTCTCTCTCTCTCGTGTTCCATCTTCACTTGCCTAATACTCCATTACTAACGTCATTAACTTCGCGCTCGTGTTCTTCCTTCGTTCTATTTCTGTTCCCTTCTTCTATGCGCTGGACCTGAAGAGGCAGGTAACTTGAGCTCGGTGTTAATGCACTGTAGAAGCTTTACGAGAGAGCCGGAGGTGTTGGGTTTTCAGTGTTCGACAATAGCATGGGGTGAGGGAGAGCATATTTCTTCCGCTCGTATGACTCAAACTTTTTTTCTTTTCTTTTTTTCTTTTTGTTTGCCAAATTAATAAACGAGGAAGGAGTAAGAAGGAAAAATATTATATTTATTGACTTCGCTTAGTTACATGAAATTACGTAGGTTTATTCTGACTTCAGCAGATGTCCCTCACTGACCTCGACTGAATGCATTCCCACGTTATCATCTGTGCAACGTAACGCACTATAACCGTAACTTACCGTAACTCAACACAACACGGGAATAAAACGTACAGAGTGAGGCTAATCTAACCTATCCAAACCCATGTACTCTAACATAACATAACCTTGATAAACTTATGAGGGGGAGAACTATACCCAGCATCAGCTATTTTAAAACCTCGCCAACCGCCCCCTCCCCTTTCCCTGAAACAACTGACGCATAACTGTACGATCAAAATTTAACGAGTGCATTTTGCCTTTGAAAAAAAAAAAAAAACCCGAAAGGAAACCAGGTCAAGAAGAGAGTGATGGAGACTTGCATAAGTGTGGTTAGGGAGGGAGAAGGTGGGGAGGAGGAAGGGGGGGGGGAGAGGGAGGGAAAGAGGAGGAATTGCGAGAGGTGAGGTGGGGATGAGGGAGGGAGAAGGTAGAAAGAAGAGGTAG
>NC_061850.1:22636519-22639019 GCF_019202785.1 Penaeus chinensis | reverse complement strand
GGGTCGGCATCCCCCGTGGGGAAGCCTGGGGAGCGGCGGGTCCTCGTCCGTGGTGTCGCTGACGGAGGACGAGCTCTCCGACCTGCTGGTGCTGGGGCTGAGGGAGGGGCTGGAGGCGCTGGGGGACATGCTGGGGCTGCTGGAAGGGAGCGGGGAGCAGGACGCCCTCGAGGACGCCTTTGCAGGGGAGCACGAGGCCCTTGGGGTCGTGGAGGAGTTGGGGATGTTGAAGGAGTTGGTTCGGGCCTTCGGGTGCGGCGTGTGAGGGATCGCGCGGTGGGAGAAGGAGTTGGTCCTCGGCACGGGCAGGAGGGGGTGATGGTGCGGGGCCTCCTGCACCCTGGGGGAGGGGGGGCTCGACCTGCGAGAACCCGTGGGGCTCGGGGACGGCTTGCGGCTGCCCCGGGGGGAATGAGAAGTGACAAACGATGAGAATGGCGACAGCGTTGCGGCGAGCGACGAGGCGATGGCAGACGTTATCTGGTGGCCGTCTCCCTTTTTCTCCTTGTCTTTGCCTTTACTCTTCTCCTTCTCTTTCTCCTTTTCCTTCTCCTTATCGCTGTCTTCATCTTTCTTCTCTTTGAAACTGTCGGTTTTGCGACGAAAGGTGAAGTTCCTATCCTTACTAAAGCTAACTTGAGATCGTAGCGGTTTCATCTTGCTCGAAGGCGCCCCAGCGGGCTCGCGGGAGAGGTGTTCCTCGTGGCCGAACACCAGCTCATGGTGCCATGCCCTCGCCTCATGCCCCCAGGCGACGTCTCACACCTCGGGCACACACGGCACTGGCAACGCTCGGCTTTTCGGTGCCATTCCTATTCTTCGAGATAGTTCCGATCACTTCACTCCTATGGGTCTTTCTGCTCGATGAATTGAGCCACTTTTAGTTACCATTTTCTACATATTCTGCGCATTGTAAGTATATAAGCTGCGGGTTTAAAAGATGAACAAATCCAGTCACCTTTAAAATTATTTTCGAAACATTATTTACCTTTATAAGCAAGAATTTAAATAAATTTCGATACTTTCAAAATACAAGATCATAGTAGAGACACATTGCTAACTCCATGTTGTTGCAATAAACATATGACATATAACTTTTCGCTGGACAACACAAACGGGCGTCCCCTCCCCCCTTCCCTCCCTTCCTCTCTCCCTCTCTCTCTCTCTCTTTCTCTCTCTCTCTCTCTGTGTCTCTGTGTCTCTGTGTCTGTCTGTCTGTCTGTCTGTCTGTCTGTCTGTCTGTCTGTCTGTCTGTCTGTCTGTCTGTCTGTCTGTCTGTCTGTCTGCCTGTCTGTCTGCCTGTCTCTCGTTGTCTCTCTCAGTCTGTCTGTCTGTCTGTCTCTCTGTCTCTGTCTCTGTCTCTGTCTCTGTCTCTGTCTCTGTCTCTCTCTCTCTCTCTCTCTCTCTCTCTCTCTCCTCTCTCTCTCTCTCTCTCTCTCCCTCTCTCCCTCTCTCCCTCTCTCCCTCCCCTCCCTCCCTCCCTCCCTCCCTCCCTCCCTCCCTCCCTCCCTCCTCCCTCCCTCCCTCCCTCCCTCCCTCCCTCTCTCTCAAACAAGCTTATTGCCAAGAAGAAAGAAACGATAGCATGTTAAAGGAGACAAGAACAAGGCAACATTCCACCGGCTCATCAACATGCAGCCGCTTTCCCGATTCCGAACAACACTTAACTTGTGCAGCTCGAGTTCGACAACAAGTGCCAGTCCTGTGAACAACATCAAAAGGCGTTACTTCAGCACAGTCGTCTTTCATCGGCACTGAGGCATCGCTCAAACTCCGGCACTGGCACCCACCCGCACCCCCAACATCCGGACGGCGAAAACCTATCCGAAACCCGAACCCGAAACACGTAACCGAAGCAGCGAATCGCGAAACGAAACACCAGATGATACCGAGACCCGCTCCTGACGATCCAGGACCGCTATTCGCCACCCACGCACCTATCCGAACATTACAAATAGCGGGCGAAGCATTACAAGAAAGTACTAGCGTCTGTGGCACTGTAGGGTGTGAGTGGGCACGCGGGGGCACTCTCTGGCACTCTCACAAGTCTCACCCACTTGTTCCCTTCGCCGCCGTCGCTGTTCGTGGCTCAACGTGGCACTCACTCTAAACCTGTTGTGGTGCCGTAACCCCCTCGTGGTTAAGCCAGACAGGTGCGGTGATGGATCGCGTTGCAATAATCGTCTTTTGCAAAACATTTTTCTCTTTGATTGGATACATATTGTGAATAATGAATAATCAATATAAAGGAAAAAATATACAGTAAATCCTTGTAAAAACATATAACTAAATAAAAACGGTAAAAAGGGCAGAGGAAAACTTTACCGACATTTTTGATAAAAAGGACGTTATGATCATTAAAACCATCTTGAAGGCAACAACAATGATAAAACAATAACGATAATAACAACATGATAAATAATGATAGCAATAATAAGAATGTTTATAATAAGAACAGTAATAATGATAATGATGATGATACTGATAATGATACTGATAC
>NC_061850.1:22624019-22629019 GCF_019202785.1 Penaeus chinensis | reverse complement strand
AACTTATTATCATCATTGTTATACTAATAGTGATAAAACCATTAATACAAACAATAATAATTGTACTAGCAACAATAACAACAACAACAACAACAACAACAACAATAATAATAACATCATCATCACTAAAAATAATGATAATGATAATAACACTACTGATAAATACTGATGGTGATAATGTTTCCAATAATTCTACCAATAAAAAATATGAAAATAAAACAAAATAATAACAAAAATAATTATAAAAATAACAACAACAATAATAATAAAAATAATAAATATAATATTAACAATAATAACATTAATAACAATATCAATAATGATAAAATTACTACCGGTAGTGACTGAAATCAAGATAATATCAATAACAATAATAATAATAATAATGATAATAATAATAATAATGATAATTACAATAATAATAAAAACGACAATAATGATAAAAATAACAAGAACAATAAGAGAAATACCGACAATACTACTAATGAAAATGATGATGATGATGATGATGATGATGATAATGATAATGATAATGATAATAAAAATAATAAAAATAATAATAATAATTATTATTATTATTATTATTATTATTATAACGACAATAATAGTAATGATAAATTATAAAACAATGATAAAAATAATAATCAAACTAATAATGATAATAATGGCAAAATAATATATATCAGATAATAAAACAAATACGATATCAATAATAATGAAAATAAAATAAATAATCAATAACAACAATAGTAATAATAATAGTAGTAATATTAATAATTATAACAGTAATAATTATGATCATTTTGATGATGATGATAATAACATGAACAACAGCAGAAAGAGTAATAGTATTAACAACAATAATGATAATGATGATCATAATGATATAAATAATAATAATAATAAATAATAACAATAATAATAATAATGATGATGATAATACTAATAACAATAATAATCAAAACAAGAACAAGAACAAGAACAAGAAGAACAAGAACAATAATGATGATAATATCAATAATAATAATAATAATAATAACAATAATAACAATAACAATAATAATAATGATAATAAAAATAACAGTAGGAACAGTAATAATAATGATAATAATAATAACAATAATAATAATAGAAATAATAATAACAACTACAATAACAATACTAATAGCAATAATAATAATAATTATAATAATAATAATAATGATAATAATAATAAAAATAATAATAATTACAATAACAATAATAATAAAAAATGATAATAATAATAAGAAGAAGAAGAAGAAGAAAAATAATGATAATAATAATAATAATGATAATAATAATCATTATTGTTATTATTATTATTATTATTATTATTATTATTATTACAATAGTAACAACAGAAGGGTATGCTATAGTGTTATCACTATTCTTAATGCATAATTTGAGGATACATTACTGAGTGAGGAAACTGCCTTGTGTTGGTGAAAGATAAACATCTGTGGCTTTGGTATTTCATTGATTCAACTGACCTCCCTCTTTTTGCTGTATTTCTGTAATCATTTGCATACACTTCACTCACAACGAACTATCTGATAATCACAAATAATGAGGTGATGCTGGTGAAATAAACTGACTGAATATAATCCCCAATCACTAATCTTTTAGATCCGCGTCTCATTCTCTCCCCCCCCCCCCCCCCGTTTGGACTGGCAACTTCGGCACAGAGCCACGGTACTCTTCACTATCTCTCGATAACACCGAATCACGCGCATTGCTAATCCTTTCACACTAACACTGGTTATCACTGGACGGTGTGGTTATCTTTGACGAGGGCGTGTGGGTCTCAGCGCCCTCTTGTTCGCTGTCCCGGGATTCACGAGAGACCAAAATATTATCACGCCTGTGGATCTTCGCTTCTCTTTGCTCACTCGACCCACCACACCGCCGCCGCTGTGGTTATACACATCATAATGTTATATTCCATTCGTCATAACATTTACCATCAGCCTCATCACCACACTTTGCTTCTCACGACTCACTCTGAGGCATTTCCACTCGTAGGATGCACGTGCGTCACTATTTACACTATATACAGTAAACACATGGTGGCACTGTTTAGAGGCACTCTCCAAAGGTAAGGTACAGTTAGCAGTGGATCTCGCGGGTGCCACAAATCCCCACAAGTTTCCTGCGTTGGCAACCCACACTGATGTTGCCAACACGTGTGCTTAGACTTCGAAGTTGTTCCCGGTTTTTAAGGACGTAACATCCCAGACAAACTGATTCGGGTACGGTGACACAGTGCCATTTCATGGTGCCGTTTCTTCGCGGCACTGGCCGTGTCCTTTTCCACGCGCGGGGAGAAGGGGCTGCCGATTAATCGATCCAGAAACACGAATCAAAAGTGAAGTGTCAACTCAGGGCACCATACGCCACCTCGTGGGCATATTATTGGCACTGGTTCTTTCCTACCATATACTTAGCTCGCCTACTCCATACATTTGTGGCACTTTAACGAAGCCTCTGTTACGTCATCTGTAGTAGGACTGCGATCTCTTCCAAAGCGTGTGTACGAACCGGAGGCTTTGGGCCGGAGCTCCACGGGGCACGTCCCGGGCACAGACGGAGCCCTGGGGCATCGAAGCTCACCTGGGAGTGTGTGTGTGTGTGTGTGTGTGTGTGTGTGTGTGTGTGTGTGTGTGTGTGTGTGTGTGTGTGTGTGTGTGTGTGTGTGTGTGTGTGTGTGTTTGCGTTTGCGTTCATCAAAACATTATCTCTCATTTTACTGATCTCCTCACGTAATCTGCCTTCGCAGTAATTCAACCTTCTATTAACAAGCATTTTAGAAAAAGAAAACCAAAACCAAAAAACAAAACAAAACAAATAATACAGAGCGTTTAAGCGCACGAACGCACACGAACGCAGACAGACGCACACACAAGCACGCACGCACACACACACCAGCACACACATCACAAACAAACGCGATTTTGCCGTTCCCTCTCAGACGGGCCGACTCACAGCCCCGTTTATCTGTGATTCTTATAGACATCTTGAAGTCAATGAATCCACTCTGTGTACGAGTTGAGGGAGAGGGGGAGGGAGGGAGGGAGAGGGGGAGGGAGGGAGGAAGAGGGGAGGGAGGGAGGAGAGGATGAGGGAGAGGGAGAGGGGGAGGGGGAGGGAGGGAGGAAGAGGGGAGGGAGGGAGGAGAGGATGAGGGAGAGGGGGAGGGAGGGAGGGAGGGAGGAAGAGGGGAGGGAGGGAGGACAGGATGAGGGAGAGGGGGAGGGAGGGAGGAAGAGGGGAGGGAGGGAGGAGAGGATGAGGGAGAGGGGGAGGGAGGGAGGAAAAGGGGAGGGAGGGAGAAGAGGATGAGGGAGAAGGAGAGGGAGGGAGGGAGGGAGGAAGAGGGAGAGGGGGAGGGAAGGAGGAAGAGGGGAGGGAGGGAGGAGAGGATGAGGGAGAGGGGGAGGGAGGGAGGAAGAGGGGAGGGAGGGAGGAGAGGATGAGGGAGAGGGGGAGGGAGGGAGGAAAAGGGGAGGGAGGGAGAAGAGGATGAGGGAGAAGGAGAGGGAGGGAGGGAGGGAGGAAGAGGGGAGGAAGGGAGGAGAGGATGAGGGAGAAGGAGAAGGAGGGAGGGAGGAAGAGGGGAGGGAGGGAGGAGAGGATGAGGGAGAGGGGGAGGGAGGGAGGAAGAGGGGAGGGAGGGAGGAGAGGATGAGGGAAAGGGGGAAGGGGAGAGGAAGGAGAGAGAGGGGGGAGGAGAGCATGAGGGAGAGGGAGGGGGAGAGGGAGAGGGGGGAGGAAAGGATGAGGGGATGGTGTGGGGAAGGCGAGGGACAGTCTGATAAAAGGAGGGGGGGGAGATAGAAGCAGTAAGAGGTTTGCGATCGTGAAGAGGGGAAGAGTTGGTAAAGATGAAGAAGAGAAGAGGGAGGGATGAAAGGAGAGAGAGAGGGAGAGGGAGAAGGAGAGAGAGAGGGAGAGAGAGAGAGAGAGAGAGAGAGAGAGAGAGAGAGAGAGAGAGAGAGAGAGAGAGAGAGAGAGAGAGAAAGAGAGAGAGAGATAAAGAGAAAGAGAGAGAAAGAGAAAGAGGGAGATAAAGAGAGAGAGAGAGAGAGAGAGAGAGAGAGAGAGAGAGAGAGAGAGAGAGAGAGAGAGAGAGAGAGAGAGATTAAGAGAGAGAGAGAGATTAAGAGAGAGAGAGAGATTAAGAGAGAGAGAGATAAAGAGAGAGAGAGAGAGAGATAAAGAGAGAGAGAGAGATAGACAGAGAGAGAGAGAGAGAGAGAGAGAGAGAGAGAGAGAGAGAGAGAGAGAGAGAGAGAGAGAGAGAGAGAGAGAGAGAGAGAGAGAGAGAGAAAGAGAGAGAGAGAGAAAGAGAGAGAGAGAGAGAGATAAAGAGAGAGAGAGAGATAGACAGAGAGAGAGAGAGAGAGAGAGAGAGAGAGAGAGAGAGAGAGAGAGAGAGAGAGAGAGAGAGAGAGAGAGAGAGAGAGAGTGAGAGAAAGAGAGAGAGAAAGAGAGAGATAAATACAGCATATGAAGCATAAAACAAAGAAATGATGTATAATAAAAAAGAAAAAAAAAATATCACATAAAAAAAAAAACACAGCACAAAATACCAAGCGGAAGAAACGAGATAGAGGGAACAGAGATAACAGTAAAAACAAAAATATACATGCGGGAGGCAGCACGAATCACGAACAGGAAATGATAACGACAAAGGAATACAACAGAAACTAAAAACTAAAAAAAAAAAATATATATATATAAGGATCAAAGAAAACGAACTTCAACATCCAAACAAACAAACAAAGAAGAAGCAGAATTCCGCCAAGTCATGTCCTAGTTCGGGCCACTGGGATCGAACACGAAGCCGAAACCACAGCCACCCAGACTAAAGTAATGTTAATAACATCAACAGTAATTACAATAATGATTTTAACCATGACAATAACAGCAATCATTATCATAATGCTAGTGATAAAAACAATTACTATAATATGTAAAAT
>NC_061850.1:22596297-22598797 GCF_019202785.1 Penaeus chinensis | reverse complement strand
TTCACCTGTCTAGGAAGCAGTGATGGCCGAGTGGTTAAGGCGTCTGACTAGAAAGCAGATGGGATCTTCCCGCGTAGGTTCGAATCCTACTCACTGCGAACACAACAAATAATTTTATAACTTGGATGTGGTTTAATTAGTCTATATGAGCACGTGTGTACGTACGTGCATTGGAGTGTGTGTGTGTATGTATGTTATGTATTTATGTATGTGTGTTTATGTATGTGTGTTTGTGTTTATGTATGTGTGTTTATGTATGTGCGTTCATGTATGTATGTATGTATGTATGTATGTATGTATGTATGTATGTATGTATGTATGTATGTATGTATGTATGTATGTATGTATGTATGTATGTATGTATGCATGCATGTACGTTTATCTGTCTGTTTATCTATCTATCTATCTATCTATCTATCTATCTATCTATCTATCTATCTGTCTATCTATCTGTATCTGTCTATCTATCTGTATCTGTCTGTCTGCCTCTGTTTGTCTGTCTGTCTGTCTGTCTGTCTGTCTGTCTGTCTGTCTGTCTGTCTGTCTGTCTGTCTGTCTGTCTGTCTGTCTGTTTGTCTACCTCTGTGTGTGTGTGTGTGTGTGTGTGTGTGTGTGTGTGTGTGTGTGTGTGTGTGTGTGTGTGTGTGTGTGTGTAGGTGTGTGTGTGTGTGTGTTTGTGCGAGCGCGCGAGTTATACATATACAATTAATTTAACATGGTGTATTCATTATATATACATTTATATATTATATATATGTCTATGTTATTTATGTATATTATTGTAGTTTGTATATGTATATGTATATATTTATTATAATAACACACAACATTTATGCAAAGAAAAAAAAATACAGGCGCCATTGATAAAGAGAGAGGTAAGGTACATCAACAAAATCCTAGATGCATGTGGCTCAAAATACCTTAAAACGGAGAACTTCAAGAAAAAGTGTCAGTGGTAAGTGTCGGAGGTCATGTGGGTGGGGTGGGGTGTGGTGGGGGGGGGGGGGGGGGGGGGGGGGGCTGGGTACAAGTACTCTCCAATTGCGGTGTTTATAGGGTTTGAAACGGGGGACAAATCGACAAACGACGAGGGTCCTTCTCACAATACGCCAAGCGAGGGGCACAGGCCTGCGACCGATCCCATACAACGCCGGATAACGAACCATACGCGTGGCAAAATCCCACTTCCTCCTCTCCCTCTCTTTCGCCCTCCTCCCTCCTCCTCTCCCTCCTTTTTGCCCTCTCCCCTCCTCTCACCCTCCCTCCCCTTTCACCTCCCTCTGCTCCTCTCCCTCCTTTCCCCCTCCCTTCCTCCTCTCCTCCCTTTTCCCCTCCCCCTCCTCTCTCCCTCCTCCCTTTCCAATTCCCCTCCTCCGCTCCCTCCCTTTCCCCTCCCTTCCTCCTCTCCCTCCCTTTCCCTCCCCCCCTCCTCTCTCCTCCCTCCTTTCCAATCCCCTCCTCCGCTCCCTCCCTTTCCCCCTCCCCTTCCTCCTCTCCCTCCCTTTTCCCCTCCCCTCCTCCTCATCCCTCCCTCCCTTTCCATTCCCCTCCTCCGCTCCCTCCCTTTCCCCTCCCCTTCCTCATCTCCCTCCCTTTTCCCCTCCCCCCCTCCTTCTCCCCCTCCCTTTCCAATCCTCTCGCTCCCTCCCCTTTCCCCCTCCCCTTCCTCCTCTCCCTCCCTTTTCCCCTCCCCCCTCCTCTCTCCCTCCCTCCCTTTCCAATTCCCCTCCTCCGCTCCCTCCCTTTCCCCCTCCCCTTCCTCCTCTCCCTCCCTTTTCCCCTCCCCCCTCCTCTCTCCCTCCCTCCCTTTCCAATTCCCCTCCTCCGCTCCCTCCCTTTCCCCCTCCCCTTCCTCCTCTCCCTCCCTTTCCCTTCCCCCTGATCTGCTCGCTCCCCTTCCCCATCCCCTTCCTCCTCCTCTTCCTCCCCTTTTCCCCCTCCCCCTCCTCCTCTCCCTCCCTTTTCCCCTCCCCCCTCCTCTCACCCTCCCTCCCCTTTCCCTTCCCCCTGCTCAGTTCCCTCCCTTTCCCCCTCCCCTTCCTCCTCTCCCTCCCTTTCCCTCCCCCCCCCCTATCCTTGTATGGCTTCTTTTCGCTTAGCTAATGTATGGCTTGTTTCTGTGAGATGCATTCCGTGTATTTTCCATCTCTCTCGCAGTGGAGAAGACATTTTCATTCAATTCATTTATTTTCTCTTACACGCGCATCAACGTTTCATTAAAAAAAAAAAAGTGTTCTGAATCATGATATCGCGCAGAAATGTGTGTCTGACATTATTCACTCATTTGTTTATTAGCAGGAACTTCAAGAAATGTCATGTGACTATGCAATGCAACAGCAACTGCATTCCCGATAGTAAAACCTGCTGAGAAAATACAACATATGTGTTCACGAAGCCCGGATAGCTCAGTCGGTAGAGCATTAGGCTTTTAACCTAAGGGTCCAGGGTTCAAGTCCCTGTTCGGGCGAAGCTTTTCAGTTTTCAATTTGCAATGTTTTAA
>NC_061850.1:22543797-22548797 GCF_019202785.1 Penaeus chinensis | reverse complement strand
GAGAGAGAGAGAGAGAGAGAGAGAGAGAGAGAGAGAGAGAGAGAGAGAGAGAGAGAGAGTGAGAGAGAGAGAGAGAGAGAGAGAGAGAGAGAGAGAGAGAGAGAGAGAGAGAGAGAGACCAAAGCAGAAACAGAGGAAGACAGGCAGACAAACAACAACAAAATAGAACCAGAGAGAAAGACAGAAGTGAGAAAGGGGAAAAGAAAGAGGAGACTGAAGTAAAGAAGGCAAACCAAAAATAATGTAGCCTCATCTGCATTCCAAAACAGCCATATTCTAGTACAAAGTATAGTGTGCAGAGATCGCAAGGGAACAGCTAACAGATGCTAATAGGAAATCTGTTTGCTTTCTCGTCATTCAATCACGAACTCTTTTTTCCTCTTCCTCCTCCCCTTCTCCCTCCCCCTTTTCCTCTCCCCCCTTCTCCCCTTTCCGTGTAGCGCCTGTGATAATATATGGTGATAGTCATGGCCCTTTTAATTGATGATTGAAACGATCAACTTTCCATGAGGCAGTTTTGAATTCATGACATACTTGACGCACGGCTATGTATTTGAGTACTTTTATATATATATATATATATATATATATATATATATATATATACACACACACGCACATATATATGTGTATATATTCACACACATATACATATATGGATATATGTGTATATATATACATATATAAGTATATATATATATGCATATGTACATGTATGTATGTATGTATATGTATATATATATATATATATATATATATATATATATATATATATTCATGTATGTATTTATCTTGTCGCTGTCTGGTTTTCTATATATCTCTGTATATTGATTTATCTATGTGTGCGGGGGTGTGTTTTAATTTATGCAAGACTAAAGAAAAATAAAACCAATTACATAGCTAGAGAAATCGCTAGAGGAGAGAGGCTTCCTTGTGACGTCATAATTCGAAGTGGAAAGTCGGCATTCTGAATTGCCTTAATATATAGGTAATAGTTACATTCATTGCGAGGTTTTGGCCGCTCGTCAATCTCCCTACACGCGGTTTTCTCAGACGTCAATGTTTTACTTGCTGAGTGAGAGTAAGAGTATGAAGAATTAAAAAAATATTTCTAGGTGTTATCAGTTTTAGAATATCTTTAAACTCGTCTCACTAGCTATGATTAAACAATATGTGTATTTTAATATTGGTGCATGTCCTATATAACGTTATTGTTGTGAAAATGATCGGCGTTGCCAATGCTATTTATAGCCGGATTGTTTCACATTAATCCAATTTTGTCACAGAATTGATCATGATTGTCATTATAAATAAGTAGTTATATATATTTTTTTGATCTCTGTCATTATCATTATTGCTGACTTTACACTATAGTTAACCTGATAATACGATTATATATTGATACAAATAAAATCATTATTACCTGTACCAATATCATCACTAGTATTATCATTATCATTATCACTAGTAAAGTTATCATCAGTACCCTCGTAAAAATTATCATTGCACTCGTTGTTATAGGTAATAGTAATACTGCCAACAATCACCACTGTTATCATTCACACAAGATCATCCACCTCATGCTATCCATTAGCGGCCCCGAGCCCTTTCTAATGGGCGGACCACGAAAACAGCTGTTAACTCTTTACGGCCCACGAGCTACACCGCCTTTCGAAAGTTTAATCTTCCAGCACAGGCTATATATACAGGTCATGCAGGATAAGTGGTGATTGGATGGTTAAAAGTGATTGATGAATGGTAGTAGTGAAGGTAGATTTGATTTCCTTGCTTCATCATTGATTAGACTACCTTTTGCGTGCCTTGCAAACTTTCAGTTAAAAGTAATCATCGACTCGTGAGATAGGATACTCTATTGCAGATTTTATGATTTTTTTAAACAAACAAACAAAAAAAAAAACATCACAATCGACATTTTCCCCACGCCTTCATCGAAGCCACCGCTCGATGACGCAACCAGCAGCGGTGCGCCCATTCTCGTGGGCGCCGCTGACACTGCCTTATTCTGAAGTCTCGCGCTGTATATGGGCGTAGTTGGCCACGCCCGCGTTGGTTCATCACCCACGCGCTACTCGTTTTTGCTGATGACGTCATATGTTCCCGAAAACTTCCGGAAAGGGATATGATACAGCATCCGAGGAACCGTAACTGGTCATCGCGATTCTCTGGCGTCTCGGACATGCTCCTCCTCTCCCGAGCGTAGTCATGCAACATCAGGGGAGGATATATATATATATATACATACATATAACATATATATACATATGTGTATATACCTACATAGATACATACCTACATATATACATACCAACATAGATACATACCTACTTATATACATACCTACATAAATACATACCTACTTATATGTATACCTACATACATATGTGTATATATATACCTACATATATATATTTATATATATGTATATACACACATATATGTATATATGTATGTATACACATATATACAAATATGCACATACTGCATATATAAAGACAGTTATGTGTGCGTACACATAGTCACTTCGTACACAGAGTGAACCATCAGGTCCCCGCGCAAATACCCACACAGAAACCAGCACAAGCGCACACAGAGGCAACCCTGCCACGCAACAGGTTGGTGTCTTACCCCTTTTTTTCGGTGAGCAGGTTTTTAAATACTGGTTGAGAGGTCCATACTGACAAGTACGTAGGAATGTGTGAGAGGAGGAGTACTTTTATAGAGCCGGTAGAGCAGGTGGGGGTAGGTGGGGGGGCAGATTGAAAGGGAGGATAGGGAGGTGGGAAGGAAGGGAGGTATATGGGTAGGTAAGTAAATAGGTAGGGGAGGGAAGTATGTGGTGAAGAAGGTACGTTGTGGATAATTGAGGTAGGCAGATGGGTGGGTAAGGGAGAGACAGATAATAAATTGGAGGAAGGAAGTGAGTGAAGAGAAGGTTAGTAGGTAGGTGGGTAGGGGAGTGAATAGCGGTAAGGTTGGGTTAGTTGGGGAAGGCAGGTAAGTGGAGAAGTGTCTGGAAAGAGAGGAAAGCGGGTGGGTAAGTAAAAGTGTGACTGGGTTAGCAAAATCAGGGAGGTTAGTCTGCCAGTTTTCTCTTGTAATAGTGATCCTGTGATTTTAAATTGATATAGTGATAATGATGTCGATCAATATATACACGTATCTATCTAAACATTCGACCCTCTCCATCTGTATATCAATATGTCAGTTAGCTTAATTAGACGCATTTCTTCTCTGTATACTAACCTTCCAATTTTTAAAAAAAATCAAAATGTCCATATAGCTATCGATTCAATCTATAAATATCAACTTTTTTTTTATTTTTCTGCTTATCGGTTTTTTTCTCTCTCTCGCTGTCTATATCTATATATGCATATATGTCTGTTAATCTTTCTACAAACTGGTTTCTCTTTCTCTCTCTTTCTCTCATTACCCTCTCCTCTCTCTCTACCCCCCCCCCCCCTCTCTCTGTGTGTGAGAAAGAGTGCTTGCCTAACACTCGCCCTTTTTATCTGCGTATTTCCCTATCTATTTCAACTTGTTTATTTCTCAGAAAGAGAAGGAGAAGGAGGGGGAAAAAGAGCCAGAGAAAGAAAAAAAAAAGGTCAACATAGACAGATATAAAGAGAATCAATCCCACCCTTGCACAGATCGTTTCATGTCACTCACGTCGCGGAGCCAGGAAGTGACGGACAGACAGTGTTCGAAAGTGATCTGACCTCGACGTGCGCAGACAGGTCGCAGCAGCATGGAGTCATCAGCTCGTACTGCTGGGAATCAAGCATTGCCAAACAGGACAAGCTAGTGGCACCAGCAGCACGTATGTAACATCATCCTACTTATGTCTGCTATTTTCTAATGCTTTTTTTTATTCTATCTTTTTTTTTCGTCTTCTTCCTTTCGTCATTGAGGTAAGTTGGTGTCGACGGCTGGGCGGAGGCAACGTGAGACCTCGTTGCTATAGGAACCCGAGTTGGCACTTTGGATTCGTACTGGTGAGTCAGGATCTTTATTTTTTTCTTTCCTTGCTTCTTTCTTTTCCTTTTTTTTTTTTTGTCTCATTAATTAATTAATTTGTTTGTGCCTTTTTTTGCTCTTTTGTTCCTCTGTCTCAGCATTTATCATCATTTTTTGTAATCCTACTTTCCGTGTCCTTTTCCCTTCTTTCTTTCCAGTAGCAAGATTTACACACAAGATATCACGAGGCTGTCATACTCCCCTTGTGTGGCAGTGTGTCGGTTCCCATCAACTTCGGTTGACACGAATCAGAGGGAAGCCTTCTGAAGCGAGGAGGAAATATGCCGTAGAGTGAATTGACATCGGCTGTAAGTAATAAAATGTGCTCAAAGAGGCGGCCACATTCATGACTGTATATCTTATTTATGCAAGTGTTTGTAGGTGTGCGTGTTGAGGGGGGGGAGCGCATACATCCCTCCCCCCATATATATAGATAGATAGGTATAGATATCTAGATGGATAGAAATACTCGCACACACACATGTATGTATATGTGTGTATACATACATATATATGCATATATATAAAACTTATACATACATATATACATATGAATATATATATTTATACTTGTCTAAATTGCTATTTACACGTGTGTGTGTGTGTGTGTGTGTGTGTGTGTGTGTGTGTGTGTGTGTACACATCCATGCATACCTATCTACACATCTAAATTGCTATTTACCTCTTTCTCACACACATACACTAATTACAAAGTAATAATAATAATAATAATAATAATAATAATAATAACAGTAAATAATAAAAAGACCACAAAGCGTTTTAATGTATAGTTTCTCATCACAATTTCCATATATCGTCACTTCTAAACTTCTTACGCAGCTCAGACAGTACAGTTATATGCACTTGGGCATATTTGGTAAAGAAAACAATAGGTTCTTTACAAGGAGAGCAGACTGTTGCATATGATTACAACGAACTTCCTTGACACACTTTCTTGTTTCGTT
>NC_061850.1:22497801-22512801 GCF_019202785.1 Penaeus chinensis | reverse complement strand
TTACAAAAACAATAATAGTAATAGCAATAATAATAGTAATAATGAAAAAAAAAATAATAATCAATCATTATCATTATCATTATCATGATAATGATATTGATAATGATAATGATGATGATAACAATAATGACAATAAAAATACTGATAACAATAACAATAATAATCAAAATGCTAACAACAACTACATTCATATTAAATAATAACAATAATGATAATAATAATAAAAAAATAAAAATAAGATAAATAGTCATAATAATAATAATGATACTTCTACTACTACTAATGATAATAATAATAATAATGATAATAATAATAATGATAATAATAATAATGATAATAATAATAATGATAATAATGATAATGATAATAATAATAATGATAATAATAATAATGATAATAATAATAATGATAATAATAATAATGATAATAATAATAATGATAATAATAATAATGATAATAATGATAATAATAATAATGATAATAATAATAATGATAATTATAATTATAATGATAATAATAATAATGATAATAATAATAATGATGATGATAATAATAATAATAATGATGATAATAATAATGATGATAATAATAATGATAATAATAATAATAATAATAATAATAATAATAATAATAATAATAATGATAATAATAATAATGATAATAATAATAATGATAATAATAATAATGATAATAATAATAATGATAATAATAATAATATGTGCATGCCAGCCCCAGATGACACACCACACCAAGCTTAATGCTGCAGAGATAAGCGATGTCCATGCATGGCACGGCTGCAATGCCCGCTCGAGAGAAATGCCTCGACCACGTCTGAAGGGCCAAGGGCAGCCCAGCGGACCACCAACGGGAGCGAAACCGAACGAGCTCAGCCTCCACGCCCCCTCACTCTTGCGGGCGCATCGAGTTGGGACCACAACTGCGCCGTTTTTTAAGGTGACAGCGCGGCACTACACAGAAAGAAACGTTTCTCTTGTAGGCTATTTCCGTTCCGTTCAGTTCGATAGGACGTGCAAGTCTGAGCAAAAGTGGATAAATAAATCCATTCGTTTCCTAAACAGCCTCCACTATTTACCAAGCAGCGAGAATTCAATATTGAGTCTTAATTAACGACAGGCCTTATTATTTAATTAATCTTATTTTACATTAGCAAACAGTCTGACTTGTATTGTGTAGAGTCCGTAGTTACAGACATGTTCTTGGGTTGCTACTTCGTCGCTAACACGTCACTTCTGGAACAGCCTCCACTACGCCCCCTCCCTCTCGCCCTTGGGGAATGTTTCTCCTGTTCTTTATTTATTTCATAGGACTGACTTACTTCTACTCCCCCAAAACGAGCTAATGTAACATATCAAGAATATAAAAGTGTTATGGCAAATTCTTATTTTCAAATGATTATTATTTTCATCATCAACATTTTCATTATCATTATCAATATTATCCTCATTATTATTATCATTATTATCATAATTTATGATATTATCATAATTTATGATATTATTATCATTATTATCATTATTATTATTATTATTGTTGTTGTTATTATCACTGTTATTATCATAATATTATTATTATCATTATCATTATGACTATAATAATAATCATAATCATTATTGTTATTATCATTATTATTATTATTTTTGTAATTATTATCGTAATATTGTTAATATCATTATTATCAATATTAATGTTATCATTGTTGTTGTTGCTGATGTTGTTGTCATCAAGAATATTACTAGGTTCAAGAAAGGATGAAAGAAAATTTCAAATCAAACCAACCATTTCCCTCAGTTATTAATAGCAGTGATGGCCGAGTGGTTAAGGCGTCTGACTAGAAATCAGATGGGATCTTCCCGCGTAGGTTCGAATCCTACTCACTGCGTAAGAAATACTCATTTTTGGTTTGCTAACAGCCTGTCATTTAGAGAAATTTAGGTGTCGTATGTGAATAAAAAAATGCAAGTCACCGATCCTACCGGTTTTGGGATTAATTCAGTGCATTTTAGTATATAGCGGCTATATTGGTCTCAATATATATTAAGACTACTTGCTATTCCTAAATGAAAACAATACTGTGAAACAGGTGAAGTAATCGCCTTCAAATCTCTATTCTTATTACATCGAATGCGAGCTGATACGAGATGCAAGGTAATAACGATGCTACTCACGGAATTATTGTTTTTTTTGCTTACCATTTTTCTTATACATCTCTCCTTGAATGGAATGGAAAATATTCGCAGCAGGTATTATTACACTAATTAGAATAGTAATGATGATAGGAAACATAAAAATGGTAATAGAGAAAATGAATATGATAATGATAATTATTATCATTGCTGCAGTAATGATAATATAAATAAAAGTAACAGTAACCATGGTGCTAATGATAATAATACAAATAATAAAAATAATGATAATAATACAAGCAATAATAATAATGTAAATATAATGATAATAATGATTATACTAATACTATTAATAATGCAAATAATAATAATGATAATAACAATAATGATAATGATTATCATTATTATTTGTTTTACTATTACTACAATTATTAATAGTATTATTAATAGTATTAGTATAATCATTATTATCATTATATTTACAGTTATTTGCAGCAAATTTACAAAATAATAATAGGAATAACAATAATAATAATAACAACTATAATAATAAAAATATGATGATAATGATAATATCAATAATAACAATTTGCCATTAGACTTTTATGTTCTTGACGTGTTACATTAGCTCGTTTTGGGACACATGCGTTATTGTTAATTCCTAAAGAATTAAGTTAGTCATATGAAATAAAGAACAGGAGAAACATTCCCTTTGTACGCGCTGAAACCACACTAAATGGCGCAATCATACTCGCAGAGCGGAAAACTGGCCTCCGCCACTCGCAGCTGGCTCTTGGTCCCCCCCGATGCGCCCGCACGGGCGAGAGGGCGGGGCGTAGTGGAGGCTGTTCCAGAAGTGACGTGTTAGCGACGAAGTGGCAACCCAAGAACGTGTCTGTAACTACGGACTATCCACAGTGCAAGTCAAACTGTTTGCTATTGCAAAATAAAATTAATTAAATAATAAGGCCTGTCGTTAATTAAGACTCAATATTGAATTCTCGCTGCTCGGTAAATATTTTCCGACGATGAGTACTCCTTAAAAGGCTCCCGCCTGTTTCCTACAGGATCCTCAGGACAGAGGCGAGGGCTGAGGAGGGTCGGCAGTCTCCACGGCTGTAATTTCTGGTCGCCGGAGAAATTGGTTAAGTACACCATGTCGGTCCTATGCTCGAAATAAGAAGGCCTTGAGGCAGACACTCCAAGGGCAGTAGTTTGGAATGGGAATTGCCTTGAACCGAATGGAATATCCGTCCACCTTTGCTTAAACTTCTCGTATGCACGTCCTATCGAACTGTACGGAACGGAAATAAACTACAGGAGAAATGTTTCTGTGTAGAGCCGCGCTGTCACCTTAAAAAACGGCGCAGTTGTGAGCGAACTCGCAGCTGACTTCTGGTCCCAAGTCGATGCGCCCGCAAGAGTGAGGGGGCGTGGAGGCTGAGCTCGTTCGGTTTCGCTCCCGTTGGTGGTCCGCTGGGCTGCCCTTGGCCCTTCAGACGTGGCCGAGGCAGTTCTCTCGAGCGGGCATTGCAGCCGTGCCATGCATGGACATCGCTTATCTCTGCAGCATTAAGCTTGGTGTGGTGTGTCATCTGGGGCTGGCATGCACATATTATTATTATTAGTAGTAGTGTTGCTGCTGTTGTTGTTGTTATCATCTTCGTTGATAACATGGCCATCATCATGATAATCATGATCATTATCATTCTTCTTCTTCTTATTATTATTATTATTATTATTATTATTATTATTATTATTATTATTATTTATTTATTTATCATTATATCATATTATTGTTGTTGTTACTATTGTTATTATTATTATTATTATTATTATTATTATTATTATTGTTATCATTATTATCGACATAAGTGTTATCATTATTTCTATTGTCATTATCATTATTGTTAGTCTTATCATTACTATTACTATTATCATTATTATTATTATTATAATTATTATCATTATAATTATCAAAGGTATTATTGTTGTTATCATTATCATAATTATTATCATTATTAAAATTTTTGTCATCATTATTATTATCATCAATACTGATAACAGTATGAGTAGTAAATGTGATAACAATAATATTGATAGTAGTAGTAGTATTAATGATAATAATAATGCTGGAAATAATAATAATAATAATAATGATAATAATAAAGATAATTATAATAACAATAATGATAATAATAATAAGAATAACAATAACAATACAAATAATAATAATAATAATGATAATAATAATAATAACAATAATGATGATAATAATAAAAATAATAACAATAATGATGACAATAATGATCATCATAATAATAGTAAAAGTAATAATATTAACAACAGTATAATAATGACGATAATAACAGTAATACTAACTTTACTATTATCATCGTTGTCACCAGTGATAGTGATAGTGCTAGTGCTAGTGATAGTGCTAGTGTTAGTGATAGTGCTAGTGACAGTGATAGTGCTAGTGATAGTGATAGTGATAATGCTAGTGCTACTGTGAATGCTAGTGCTAGTGATAATGCTAGTGATAGTGATAGTGATAATGCTAATGATAATGCTAGTGCTAGTGATAATGCTAGTGCTAGTGATAATGCTAGTGATAGTGATAATGCTAGTGCTAGTAATAATGCTAGTGCTAGTGATAATGCTAGTGCTAGTGATAATGCTAGTGCTAGTGATAATGCTAGTGATAGTGATAATGCTAGTGCTAGTGATAATGCTAGTGCTAGTGATAATGCTAGTGCTAGTGATAATGCTAGTGCTAGTGATAATGCTAGTGCTAGTGATAATGCTAGTGCTAGTGATAATGCTAGTGATAGTGATAATGCTAGTGCTAGTAATAATGCTAGTGATAGTGATAATGCTAGTGCTAGTGATAATGCTAGTGATAGTGATAATGCTAGTGCTAGTGATAATGCTAGTGCTAGTGACAATGCTAGTGCTAGTGATAATGCTAGTGCTAGTGATAATGCTAATAATAAGAAGAATAAAAATAAGATAAATAGTAATAGTAATAATAATAATGATAATAATAATGATGATATTTCTACTACTACTACTAATGATGATAATAATAATAATAATAATAATAATAATAAATTATTATCATTATCATGATCATGATCATGATAATGATAATGATAACAATAATGACAATAAAAATACTGATAACAATAATAATAATAATAAAAATACTAACAACAACTACATTCATATCAAATAATAACAATAACGATAATAATAATACAAATAATAAAAATAAGATAAATAGTCATAGTAACATTAACAATGATAATAATAATAATGATAATAATAATAATGATAATAATAATAATGATAATAATAATAATGATAATAATAATAATGAAAATAATTATAATGATAATAATGATAATAATGATAATAATAATGATAATTATAATAATATGTGCATGCCAGCCCCAGATGACACACCACACCAAGCTTAATGCTGCAGAGATAAGCGATGTCCATGCATGGCACGGCTGCAATGCCCGCTCGAGAGAACTGCCTCGGCCACGTCTGAAGGACCAAGGGCAGCCCAGCGGACCACCAACGGAAGCGAAACCGAACGAGCTCAGCCTCCACGCCCCCTCACTCTTGCGGGCGCATCGAGTTGGGACCAGAAGTCAGCTGCGAGTTCTCTCACAACTGCGCCGTTTTTTTTTTTTTTTAAGGTGACAGCGCGGCACTACACTGAAAGAAATGTTTCTCTTGTAGGCTATTTCCGTTCCGTTCAGTTCGATAGGACGCCAAGTCTGAGCAAAAGTGGATAAAAAATCCATTCGTTTCCTCCACTATTTACCAAGCAGCGAGAATTCAATATTGAGTCTTAATTAACGACAGGCCTTATTATTTAATTAATCTTATTTTACATTAGCAAACAGTCTGACTTGTATTGTGTAGAGTCCGTAGTTACAGACATGTTCTTGGGTTGCTACTTCGTCGCTAACACGTCACTTCTGGAACAGCCTCCACTACGCCCCCTCCCTCTCGCCCGTGGGGAATGTCTCTCCTGTTCTTTATTTATTTCATAGGACTGACTTACTTCTACTCCCCCAAAACGAGCTAATGTAACATATCAAGAATATAAAAGTGTCATGGCAAATTCTTATTTTCAAATGATTATTATTTTCATCATCAACATTTTCATTATCATTATCAATATTATCCTCATTATTATTATCATTATTATCATAATTTATGATATTATCATAATTTATGATATTATTATCATTATTATCATTATCATTATTATTATTGTTGTTGTTATTATCACTGTTATTATCATAATATTATTATTATCATTATCATTATGACTATAATAATAATCATAATCATTATTGTTATTATCATTATTATTATTATTTTTGTAATTATTATCGTAATATTGTTAATATCATTATTATCAATATTAATGTTATCATTGTTGTTGTTGCTGATGTTGTTGTCATCAAGAATATTACTAGTATCAAGAAAGGATGAAAGATAATTTCAAATCAAACCAAGCATTTGCCTCTAAACATTAATAGCAGTGATGGCCGAGTGGTTAAGGCGTCTGACTAGAAATCAGATGGGATCTTCCCGCGTAGGTTCGAATCCTACTCACTGCGTAAGAAATACTCATTTTTGGTTTGCTAACAGCCTGTCATTTAGAGAAATTTAGGTGTCGTATGTGAATAAAAAAATGCAAGTCACCGATCCTACCGGTTTTGGGATTAATTCAGTGCATTTTAGTATATAGCGGCTATATTGGTCTCAATATATATTAAGACTACTTGCTATTCCTCGATGAAAACAATACTGTGAAACAGGTGAAGTAATCGCCTTCAAATCTCTATTCTTATTACATCGAATGCGAGCTGATACGAGATGCAAGGTAATAACGATGCTACTCACGGAATTATTGTTTTTTTTGCTTACCATTTTTCTTATACATCTCTCCTTGAATGGAATAGAAAATATTCGCAGCAGGTATTATTACACTAATTAGAATAGTAATGATGATAGGAAACATAAAAATGGTAATAGAGAAAATGAATATGATAATGATAATTATTATCATTGCTGCAGTAATGATAATATAAATAAAAGTAACAGTAACCGTGATGCTAATGATAATAACACAAATAATAATAATGATAATAATACAAGCAATAAAAATAGTGATAATAATACAAATAATAATAATGATAATAATAATAACAATGATTATCATTATTATTTGTTTTACTATAACTACTATTATTAATAGTATTATTAATAGTATTAGTATAATCATTATCATTATATTTACATTTATTTGCAGCAAATTTACAAAATAATAATAGTAATAACAATAATAATAACAACTATAATAATAAAAAATATGATGATAATGATCATATCAATAATAACAATTTGCCATTAGACTTTTATGTTCTTGACGTGTTACATTAGCTCGTTTTGGGACACATGCGTTATTGTTAATTTCTAAAGAATTAAGTCAATCATATGAAATAAATAAAGAACAGGAGAAACATTCCCTTTGTACGCGCTGAAACCACACTAAATAGCGCAAACATACTCGCAGTGCGGAAAACTGGCCTCCGCAACTCGCAGCTGGCTCTTGGTTCCCCTCGATGCGGCCGCACGTGCGACAGGGCGGGGGCGCAGTGGAAGCTGTTCCGTAGTGACGTGTTAGCGACGAAGTGGCAACCCAAGAACATGTCTGTAACTACGGACTATCCACAGTGCAAGTCAAACTGTTTGCTATTGCAAAATATAATTGATTAAATAATAAGGCCTGTCGTTAATTAAGACTCAATATTGAATTCTCGCTGCTCGGTAAATATTTTCCGACGGTGAGTACTCCTTAAAAGGCTCCCGCCTGTTTGCTACAGGATCCTCAGAACAGAGGCGAGGGCTGAGGAGGGTCGGCAGTCTCCACGGCTGTAATTTCTGGTCGCCGGAGAAATTGGTTAAGTACACCATGTCTAGCTTCAAATAGCGAGATCAGTGAAATACGACGTCTTAATGTTTTATTGTAATTTTGTTGAATATATCAAGTTTAAGATACGAGTATATGTTGGTTTAATTAAGTACCTGATTGGTAAATCGCAAGTGAGGGCCGCCGCTAATGTAACCTGGGAGACAAAGCCCTAAATTCGGTCCAATGCTCGAAATAAGAAAGCCTTGAGGCAGACACTCCAAGGGCAGTAGTTTGGGATGGGAATTGCCTTGAACCGAATGGAATATCCGTCCACCTTTGCTTAAACTTCTCGTATGCACGTCCTATCGAACTGTACGGAACGGAAATAAACTACAGGAGAAATGTTTCTGTGTAGAGCCGCGCTGTCACCTTAAAAAACAGCGCAGTTGTGAGAGAACTCGCAGCTGACTTCTGGTCCCAGCTCAATGCGCCCGCAAGAGTGAGGGGGCGTGGAGGCTGAGCTCGTTCGGTTTCGCTCCCGTTGGTGCTTCGCTGGGCTGCCCTTGGCCCTTCAGACGTGGCCGAGGCAGTTCTCTCGAGCGGGCATTGCAGCCGTGCCATGCATGGACATCGCTTATCTCTGCAGCATTAAGCTTGGTGTGGTGTGTCATCTGGGGCTGGCATGCACATATTATTATTAGTAGTAGTAGTAGTGTTGCTGCTGTTGTTGTTGTTATCATCATCGTTGATAACATGGCCATCATCATGATAATCATAATCATTATCATTCTTCTTATTCTTATTATTATTATTATTATTTATTATTATATCATATGATTGTTGTTGTTACTATTGTTATTACTATTATTATTATTATTGTTATCATTATTATCGATATCAGTGTTATCATTATTTCTATTGTCCTTAACATTATTGTTAGTATTATCATTACTATTATTATTATCATTATTATTATTATTATTATTATCATTATAATTATCAAAGGTATTATTGTTGTTATCATTATCATAATTATTATCATTATTACAATTTTTGTCATCATTATTATTATCATCAATACTGATAACAGTATGAGTATTAATGTGATAACAATAATATTGATAGCAGTATTAATGATAATAATAATAATGTTGGAAATAATAATAATAATGATAAAATAATGCTGGAAAAAAAATAATGCTGGCAATAATAATAATAATAATAACAATAATGTTGGAAATAATAATAATAATGATAATAATAATGCTGGAAATAATAATAATAATAATAATAATAATAATAATAATAATAATAATAATGCTGGAAATAATGATAAAAATGATAATAATAATGCTGGAAATAATAATAATAATAATAATAATAATAATAATAATAATAATGCTGGAAATAATAATAACAATAATAATAATGCTGGAAATAATAATGATAATAATAATAATGCTGGAAATAATAATAATGATAATAATAATAATAATGCTGCAAATATTAATAATAGTAATAATTATAATAATGCTGGAAATAATAATGATAATAATAATAATGCTGGAAATAATAATAATGATAATAATAATAATAATGCTTGAAATGTTAATAATAATAATAATAATAATAATAATAATAATAATGCTGGAAATAATAATAATAATAATAATAATAATAATGCTAGAAACAATAATAATAGTAATAATACTAATAATAATAAGGATCATCATAATAGTAGTAAAAGTAACAACAACAACAGCAACAACAGTATAGTGATAGTGATAATGATAGTAATAGTGATAATGATAGTGATCATTAATGATAGTGATAATGATAGTGATAATGATAGTGATATTGATAGAGATAGTGATAATGATAGTGATAATGATAGTGCTAATGATAGTGCTAATGATAGTGATAATCATAGTGCTAATGATAGTGATAATGATAGTGATAATGTTAGTTATAATGATAGTGACAGTGATAATGATAGTCATAAGGATAGTCATAAGGATAGTCATAAGGATAGTCATAAGGATAGTCATAAGGATAGTCATAAGGATAGTCATAAGGATAGTGATAATGATAGTGATAACGATAGTGATAACGATAACGATAACGATAATGATAAAAATGATAATAATGATGATGATGACGATGATGATGAGGATAACAACGATTATAACGATAATAACAACAGTAATCATAATGATATTAATAAAGATGGTGATAATGATAACAATAATAATAACACTAATAATAATTTTATTATTATCATTATTAGTTATTATTTTTATTGATATTATTTTAATTGCTATTACTA
This sequence comes from Penaeus chinensis, assembly GCF_019202785.1. NCBI lineage: Eukaryota > Metazoa > Arthropoda > Malacostraca > Decapoda > Penaeidae > Penaeus > Penaeus chinensis. The sequence goes on along the minus strand of NC_061850.1, from coordinate 22,502,387 downwards.
TTGTTATTACTATTATCATATTATCTTTATTATTATCATCATTAATATAATAATGATAATAATAATGATGATGATGATGATAATAAAAAAAAGAAAATAATAATAATAATAATAATGATAATGATTATAATGATAATGATTATGATAATTGTAGTGGATAATCAAAACTCCGTAGGTTCGAATCCTACTCACTGCGACAATGTAATATATTTTGGGATTTGCTAACAGCCTGTCATTTAGAGAAACTTAGATATCGTAACTTAATAATAAATAAAAAAATGATAATGGATTTCAGGTTATAGCGACGATAAATATAGGTAACAATAATTACGATGTTTATTTGGTAGCGTGTCATCCAACTACAGGTAATCTCCAATGGGTTTGGCGTATTTTGGGTGATGACTCTCGGGTGATATTGAAAGTGATCCCGTAGTCACAATAAAAGAAAGAAATAACATCATCACTGGCTGACTAAAAAGGCAACATAAAAAGAGCATCCATATTATACATTTATTACGCACAAATCTTTCTGAACATAACCAATATACACGACAACACACCATACACTTACTTGATATACAGAGGCAACCCGCCACACCTCGAGAAGCACCAGTCAGCCAGCTAAAAATCCAACGATCTGTCATCACACAAGATAAAAGCCTCTCTCTCCCTCTGCCCGACCTGGCTTGACCTTTTATACTGGTGCTTCCCGCGCTTGGTGAGGTTTTACCCATAATACATTTCGTTTAATTTATTAAATAGTGTATGGCGAGTTAAAAACAAGTTTTAAAATACATAAAATAAAAAGAACAATAAAACTAAACAAAAATGGGCACGTAAAAGAAGTGAATGACAGAAAAGTATGAAAACGTGAAAGAAGGGATCTGTGAGGGAAAACGGGAACACGAAGAGAGAAACAGAGCTAAGGTGAATTAGTCGAAGGTAAAAGGCAAGAATAAGGCAAGGTAAGTATGGAACATAAGGTAAGTAGTGTACAAGTAGTGTTACGTATAGTAGAAGTAGTGTAGATGTAGATCACGGACCAGTGAGAAAGGTAAGTCAAAGGGGTATAAAAACGCAGGTTTATTCTTATAAAAAACACATATAAACACAGGAAAAGAGGAAAACCACGTCATCTTTCAGGGCGGAGGAGTCCGTAGATTCTCGATAGATAACCGTAATCGTCAGGGGAACAGGCGGCCCGGAAGCCTGCGGGAGGACCCGCATGAAGCCTGGGAAATTCACTACAATAATGATAATGATAATAATAATAACTATTATTATTATTATCATTATTAATATTATTATTAGTATTATCAATATTAATATTATTATTAGTATTATCAATATTAATATCATCATTATTTTCATTATCATTATTATCATTATTATTATTATCATTATTATTATTATGATCATTATTACTATTATTATTATTATTATTATTATTATTATTGTTATCATTGTTATTATTGTTATTGTTATTTTTATTATTATTGTTATTATTATTGCTATTACTATTATTGTTGTTCTAATTGTTAATATTATTATCATCATTATTATCATTATCATTGTTATTATTATAATCATTATTGTTAATATTACTGTCATTATTATCATTATTGATATAATTATAATCATTATTATCATCAGTGTTATTATCAGTATCATCATTAAATGTTATTATCATTATTATTAGCACTCATAATTTATCGTTATTATCATAATTTGTATTATTATCATATTTACCATTATCATTTTAATCATTATTACCAAGATCATCATTATCGTTATTGATATCAATATTACCATGGCAGTTATAACCATTATCACTGATCATGATTATTAATCCTCATAGCTAGGAAGAGGAAGCAGTGATGGCCGAGTGGTTAAGGCGTCTGACTAGAAAGCAGATGGGATCTTCCCGCGTAGGTTCGAATCCTACTCACTGCGACAATGTAATTTTGGGATTTGCTAACAGCCTGTCATTTAGAGAAACTTAGGTATCGTAACTTAATAATAAAAAAACACAAAAAAAATGTCAATGGATTTCAGGTTATAGCGATGAATAATATAGGTAACAATAATTACGATGATAATGATGATAATAATACAAATGATAATAAAAATGAGAGTAATAATAATGATAACAATTATCATTATTAATATCATTATCATTATTATCATCGTTGGTATTATGCTCATCATAAAATTTACAATGATAATTAAATTAATAATAATAATGATAATAATAATAATGATTATGATTATGATTATGATTATGATTATGATAATGATATGATAATGAGTATGAGTAATGATATGATATGATTATGATTATGATTATGATTATGATTATGATTGTGATTGTGATTGTGATTGTGATTGTGATGATAATGATAATGATGATAACAGTAATAATGATGATAACAATAACAACAACAACAACAATAATAACAATAGAGATAATAATGATAAAAATAATAATAATAACAATAATAACAACAACAAATGATAGTGCTAAAGATCATGATAACAATAATAACAGGGATACAAATTTGATCATTACTATCATTCTTAATAATAATAATGATATTGATAATAATAATAATAATAATAATAATAATAATAATAATAGTAATAGTAATAATGATAATAACGATACGAATAACAGTAATGGTCATGATATTGATAATGATGGTGATAATGATAGCAATAATAATAACAATACTACTAATTTTGTTATCATTATCGTTATTATCACTTATAATTGTTATTGATATTATTACTATTACTGTTATTGTTGTTATTATTTTATTGTTATCACCACTATTATCATTATTATTGTTATCATTATTATCATTATTATTGTTATCATTATTATCATTATTGTTACTGTTATTGCCATATTATTGTTAATATCATCACAATCCTTATTGTCATTGTAATCGTATTTATTTTCTATATCATTATTATTATTATTATTATAATTATCATTATCATTATTATTGATATTGTTTTAATTAATGTTATCATAATCTTTTTGTCATTTTATTTTTTATCATTATTATAAGATCGTCATTATCATTATTGATATCAGTATCATCATTACAGTTATTACCATTACTATTGACCATAGGCATTTAATCATTATCGCAAGCTATAGGAAGCAGTGATGGCCGAGTGGTTAAGGCGTCTGACTAGAAATCAGATGGGATCTTCCCGCGTAGGTTCGAATCCTACTCACTGCGAAATGAGTATATTTATTTAATGATTAATCAATTGTTAACTCTTAAAATGTCTACGGTATATCTTCCTTTAATTGACTGAAATTAAATGTATGTATACTTATTTATATATATATATATATATATATATATATATATATACATATACACACATATATATATATATACATATATATACACATGTGTGTGTGTGTGAATGTGTGTTTGTATATGTATATAAGTATATATATATATATATATATATATATATATATATATATATATATATATATATATATACATATACAAACACACATTCACACACACACACAAAACAGTCATTCACTCACACACATAAAAATAAATGTATATACATATGTATATACATATGTGTGTGTGTGTGTGTGTGTGGAGGGGGGGGGGGTGTAGACCTGGACAGTTGTCTGTATAACGTAGAAAAAAAACAAGAAAAAACTACACTTGTGGTTCTGCAGGTCAGCCGCTTATGGCCTTTTACAGTCATGTTTACATTTGTTTGGCGGATTTTATTTTATTTCCAAATTTGTTTCGTTAAAAGAGAGGAGAAAATGTGGTGTTGCTCTGTTAGTAGGACTTCCTGAAGTGGAGTGAGATTCATAAAATATACTATTGTCTTTTAGTATAACTCCATTTGTCGTTTGCCCCCTTCTATTTTGTCTGCTACATTTAGGAAATTATTAATTGTATTTTTAATATGTTCCTGTCATCCAACCATAAACAAACATTTTTTCTCCTAATAATGCCTGGCTTCATGAACTGTCCACACCACCCACCCACACACACATGAGACGGTAAGACTTATGACTCAAAAGAGAAAAGCTCTACCAAAGGTCAAGGGAAGGTGTCTATGTCACCTACCCCGGCGAGAGTCTATTGCGTGAAGAGGGCCATCAGTCAAGCATAAACGAAACATGACTGAAAGGATACTCATGTCACTAAATCAAGTTTCCTAAAATAGGGTTAGCTCGCCCCCTGGGAAACATGCGGAATGCTTTATTCCTAATATCTTATAATGTTTTTCAGCTGTTCATTTCCTTACATATTTCAATATCCTCTCCGTTTCCCTATTCACAGTGATGTCATTCATGCTAGTGTTGTATATATTTATTACATACTATAAAATACAGATAAAATAGTTATAGTAACAGTAAACATGAAACGGCGCACACGGTTTGTGATGCAACACTTCAAAGAGTAAGTGTCTGTTGCATAATAACTTGGTTGGACAATGAAGTGGCTGTGTTTAGTGAATTTACAAGGGCAACCAACAAAGCGTATAGTACAATTATGTTCTCAAATGCTTGGGATATGTAACATTTA